>NC_043968.1:18723791-18908076 GCF_902148855.1 Sphaeramia orbicularis | reverse complement strand
TCATGCACAGTGGTCCTCCAGCGGACAGTTATTCTACAGCTGTTCTCTTATATATTCATAGATTTTGATGTTTTAGTTCATATCAGCTAACACAGTGGACGTTTATATTTCATCCCATGCACTGACATTATGACATTACTGTAACTTTGCTGTTCTTGATAAATCTGATCTGTACTAACATGTTGAGTGTAAATCAATTGCTTGGTATTGTTATTAGACTGTAATTAACAACAAAAGGTTTTGTTTTTTGTTTGTTTTTTTGCTTATTCTCCATGAAGTGAGTAATGACTAGCATTAGAGTATGTTAAAATGTGAGAAAACATCAGATTAGCAGCATTAAAATGTTGATATTTCAGATTGTACACAATGTAACCCTAACCCTAACCCTAACATGTTTCTTGCTTCAAAAATTAAACGCATGCACTGCAAAACAAAAAAAAAAATAGATAAGTTGACTGAACTTAACTAAGTGAAGTCATTTTGTTGCTTTGACTGAGTTAATTTCAATCAACTTGCAGTGTCAAGTTTATTACACTTTAAAACACAAGTTGATGTAACATGCAGTCTGATGACTCAACTTTCTGTATCAAGTTAGTTGAACTTGAAAATATTTTGAGATAACTTTAAGAGATGCTGGTTGAATTTTTTTATCAAGTTCCTACAACTGTCAATCAAGTTGGCTCAACATGGAATACGTAACTGATACAACTTGCAATTTGTGGACTCAACTTGTTGTGTCAAGTAATGTGGACTTCAAAATATTACTTAAGAGAACTAAAAAAAGATGGTGCTTGAACTTATTTTATCAAGTTATGGCAACATTATTATTATTTTTTTGCCCGTGCTCTATTTAAATAGAGCTTTATAAAAAAAAAAATTCTATCGCATTGTTTTTTTCATGCTTCAAGAGGAATAAAAACACTCAGGAAAAAAATCTTGAGTAAAGTTCTCATAATTCATGCATGAAAGGGTTAAATGACTAATATTTTACATTCAGGTTTTCTTTATAACTTAAACAGGGATATTAGGTGTTAAAATAGGTTTTGGGGTTTTATATAAATTTTCATTCATATTTGTGTTATGTCTTTATCATCATGTATTCATTTTTTTCCTCAGCCCCAGAAATGTTATAAAGAAAAAAGGCCAAAATATTCTTCAGTTCTGTTACAGGTGAGACTAAGCAACTAGTGATGCACAAAAATAATACATTTATAAATAATAGACAGAAATGTTTATTCTTGTGTCTGTCTTATCATTAACCCTTTCATGCACAGTGGTCACTCCGTGGTCAGCTGTTCTCTTGTATATTCATGGGTTTTGTTGTTTTAGTTCCATATCAGCCAACACAGTGGACACTTATGCCATCCCATACAATGACTTTCATACCATTAATGTAACTTTATGTTCTTGATAAACCTGATCTGCAGTAACATGTTTTAGTGTAAATCAACAAACAAAGCAGTTTTGTTTTGTTTTGTTTTGTTTTTTTTCTTTTTTTACATATTATCTCCATGAAGTGAATAATAACTAGTAGAGTATCTTAAAATGAGGGAAATTATCCAATAAGCAGCATAAAAATGTTTTATTGCATAGTTTTCCATATCACTTTCTGATATTAAGTTTTAAATACATGTTTTGTTGCTTAAAAAATTAAAAGCATGGTGTCTGGCTGAGTGGACATTTTCATGACTCCTGAAAATAAAAATTTAAAAAAATGGATCATATTGTTTTTTTCATGCCTAAAGAGGAATAAAAACACTCAGAAAAATATCTTGAGTAAGGTTCTCGTAATTCATGCATGAATGGGTTACAAATATGAGTAATTTTTTTTACAAGAACATGATTAAATGTTTCTCGGTCACATGATCAGCTTTGTTATCTGATGTCTGGTTGGGTAATCCAGGGTAGTACAGAGGAAGTAATTAGTATTTCAGCCGTACACTGGTCACATTTTCTTACAGTTACAAATATCACAGGGTGTACATTCATGAAGAACGCAGCAACACAGATGCAAACATTATTTAGTCTATATTTCTGACTTTGAGCTCATATTAAAACAGCCCGATTATTATTATTTTTTAAACAACAGTGGAAAAGTTTAGAGTTCCAACTGATTTTTTTTTTTTTTAGCACATTTTTGCTCTTATTTTGATTGAACGCACCTCTCTTCTTTCTTTCCTCTATTACTGCTGTTATTAACATCTGTTTTTAGCTGCAGTAGGACACCCTTTATATTTTTAAGACTAAAAAATGATTATAACTCACTCCTTGCCCAGTCACAACACACCAAAGATAAAACTAGTCAGTGAAATAACTAATAATGAATTAAACCTGAGCATCATTTGGGAAATAACAAGCAAGATATTGTAAGACCTGATCAAAATTGAATCAAAAATGTAACATGTGCAAATACAGTCGCAGAAAAAATTATTAGACCACCCTTGTTTTCTTCAGTTTCTTGTTCATTTTAATGCCCAGTACAACTAAAGGTACAATTTGTTGGCAAATATAATGATAACAACAAAAATAGCTCATAAAGGTTTAATTTCAGAGCTGATATCTAGCCATTTTCCATGTTTTCTTGATAATAACCAAAATCACTTCAGTTCTTACATTAAGAGCTATGGCATTATACTGACAAAAACAGTGCTTTTAGACATTCCATGTTTTCTTTTCTGTCTGTTGTAGTCACATGATACACACAGGACTTAGCACTTGATTGTTTTTGATGACTTTTGATGGTCTAATAATTTTTTCCGCGACTGTATGTCACCAGTTGACAAGAACCCAGGTCTGTGAAGTGCATTTCTCTCTTTCTGAATAAACCCCATTGTGTTAAAAGTATGCAGTGTTGCCCCCAAGTGGCCAATAAATCCATTAATGCAGATTGAAGTTCCTTATTCATCATTTTCTTTTTTTTTTCTTCTTTTTTTGAAGCTTTGCAACAACATAACAGTATATTCATAATATATAAATGTGTGCATCTCCTGTGAATAGGTCAGTTTGGTCCTTTACCGCCTAAAGTGTCCTTACTCATCATCATCATCATCATCATCATCATCATCCTCACTCTGTTGGTTTATCGTCAGAGGCCTGTTAACTTAAAGATTTCCCAAACGTAAACACATACTCCTGTGTTAACCCTTGATGTGAAATGTTTATTTATTTCAATAACATCACACAGAGACATGTCACTGGAGCCCCGTGCATCTTAATATAGATATCCTGATAGGAACTCAGTGTTTTAAAGCAAATGAGTGACAACAATACAGCATTGTTTGACTGTGTGGGGTGAGATACTTGTGTGGAAATGAAATGGAGTGTGAGGTCATCTGAGAGCAGACTTTTACCTTAACATGAAATCTAGAGTGCAACAGTTAACAGGCCATTGCAACAAGCTAACAGCTCAACAATCATGTTCCTACATCCTGTTTGTGAAAGAATTAAAGTGGATCACAGGAAGTGGTAGATACACACCAGTGCTCAGGATCAGTGAGTGCTTCAAAGACAGCAGTGGGATAATACAACTAAAAAGAAAAGAAAAAGAAAGACGGGCAGTGAGTTTTGAGATCAGTCCTGCAGGGCTGACAGCTACCTGAGGAGGAGGAGGAGGAGGAGGAGGAGGAGGAGGAGGAGGAGACCCAAGGCAAACAATGATGAGAACGTGGGACTGGAGGCAGGAGCAGGGTGCCATAACTGCCTCTGTTTCCTGTGCGAGCCCACAGGCTGCATGGGTGGTGGTGGTGGTGCCGGGGTCAGACAATGAGCGACCTACACTCCCACCATCACCAAATGGATTTCTTCTGATCCCAGGGGGTTCCATGAGCACCGTGACCCCTTCACACCAGAGAATAATCACAACTAAATGAGCTGTTTGTTTATTTCAATTGTCTCCACAGTGGTTATTCCCCATATGGCGGACACATATTGACTTTTTGGCACTGAGTCTCTGCTCGGTTACAGCACCATGCAGAATGCCCTGAATGTAATAAACAGGGATTAGCATTGAGCCGTTTGGCCTCGAGGGCAAAGATGCAACATAATAACGCAGAGTCAAGCGGTTTAATCCTCGCAAATGGACAGTGGTAGCCAAGAACTGTGATCTAAATATCACCAGGGAGTCCAGACTTCTCATAGGACATTTTACACAGTAACCCAGCGCCGTATGACACAGAAACACAGACTGCAAATGTTTAATAAATAGTCAGGGCTTTTCCTAATAGTAAGGAAAAGGCTAAACTATTACAAAACACAATTAACACCATACAGGAAATTTAATATGGGATCAAGTCTGAATAAACCAAAGCATTTTACAAAAAAGATGGTTTGGATTGTTTTTAGCTCAACGGCTGAAAGGGCATGAGCTATTGTGAAGGTCTTCATCATCGCCTTCGTCATCGTCGTCTTCATCTTCTCGTCTTTGTCGCCATTTTCGTTGCCGTCTTTGTTGCCATCGCCATCTTCATTGTCGTCATCGCCTTCTTCATTGTCATCGTCGTCATCATCATCTTTGTCATTCGTCATCTTTGTCGTCATCTTTGTCATCGTAATCTTTGTCATCGTAATCTTTGTCCTTGCTGTCATCTTCATCATCGTCATCATCCTTGTTGTCATCTTCGCCGTCGTCTTCGTAGCAGTTTCTTCATTTCAAACTTTATACAGGGTGAGTCAGAAAAACGCTCTTTCATTTAAAGAAATTGTACCACTGAAATGGAAATGCTTATTTTTCTTTTGATTATACAGTCATATTGATGTGGTTATTGAGCATGTCTGGCGATTTGAATTATTGATTTATGGCATAGCATAACATAGGGAATGTCCATTGTTATTGTGCACCGAAAATATCTGCCAACACAGTTTATGCCACCGTGAATGAAATTGAAATTGTCAACCATTACAGCATGTTTACTCGCCATCAAAATTTTTTTGTCTCAACGAAGGTCGTCCGGCACGACCTTCAACCTGGCTACCATTCAGATTGATGCACATCTGTGCTCGTTGTCGCATCTCTAACACAGCTCTTCTCGCCATTCGTGTTCGTCGTAGGGCTTGGATTTCAGCCGTGATGCGATTTCGGAGTTCCTGAAGAGTTTGTGGAACAGTCTGATACACACGGTTTTAAGATACCCCCACAAGAAAAAATCAAGGGGGGTCAAGTCCGGGGATCCTAGGTGGCCACTCTCTCTCCTGACCCAAACAGACAACCGATGAGGAAATAATACCTGCAATCACTGTGGTCTTGCCATGATGAAAACTCCCTGGGCACTGTCATGTAGGCCTATGTCCTGAGTGTGAAAGCAAAGCCCGAATCCTGTAATTGTTGTCAATTTCAAGTTTGTTCACTGTGGCATACATTGTGTTGGCAGGTATTTCAGTGCCCAATAAACAATGGACCTTCTCTCTCTTATGCAATGCAATAAATATATGACTACATCACCAGACATGCTCATAACCACATCAATATGACTGTATGGTCAAAGAAAAATCAGTGTTTCCGTTTTAGCAGTACAATTTCTTTAAATGGAAAGAGCGTTTTTCTGACTCACCCTGTATGTAGCTTCCATGGGACAATGTCTACAAGTTTGTTCACAGTTTTCAGATGTTAGATTGTTGAATTTTTGACATTTTTGAAACATTTTTAAATGGCCTTTTCTTATAATGGGCCATGTTTTGATGACTTATGGCACGAAAATGGTTACAGACATCAAAATAGTTATTACTGAGCACTGATAAGGTGTCATATATTGACTTTAATTTGGGTCCATGACCTTTGACCTTCAATGACCTCAAAGGGTTAAACTCAAGGTCACCAATGTCTACATTTCAACAATCTTCTTCTGCAAAACTACTGATCGGATTCCTTTCAAAATTTATATGTAGCTTCCATGGGACCAATGTCTACAAAAAGATGTTCACAGTTTTAAGAAATTTAGATTTTAAAATTTGACAAATTGTAAAGTTGTCTTACTTAATGGGCCATATTTTGATGGCTTATAACATGGAAATGGTTGGAGATATCACTATATTGAGTTACTATTGAGCACTGATAGGAATCATATATGGACTTTCATTTAATAGTTGAGTTTTCCTCTGGTGAAAGTCCCACCCACTTTTATTGGGAGACTGATCTGCATCAAAACCACAGGACTCTAAACCAGAGAACCTAACAACCTCACAAATTCAACTTATTATAGATGCTTGATAGAACACACAGGGCCATTTGGCTTATTTTTCACAATGAAGATGTTAATATGTGGATTCCTAATATTAAACAATAGCTCGTGCCCTGGAAACTTTTACTTGCCCTTCAGCCAATTCTTATTTTGCCCTCGGTAAAGCATTAACCTCCTATGATTCACTGTCCACATTTCTGAACAAGAGTTTCACAAGTTTATACAAAAAAAAAGAAAAGAAAACGTCCACCACAAAGGGACATTCCATAAAAAATTTTAAAACTGCATCTGAAAAAACTGTTGCATCATGATGTTTCCAATATAGACACTTATTTTAATAAAAAAAAAAAAAAAAACCTTGTACTTTGCTGATATTTCCTGGGTCTTAGGAGGTTAAAGCAGGACAACAAAGGCATAATGGCATTGCTTTGGTATTAGTCACCATCGTAATGAGATGCAGATCGTCCTCTTCAAAGAGGAATGATCAAGTGGAAGATATTTTTTGATGTGCTGTTGTGTGCCGTACTCATGCGGACATGTGAGAATGTCAGTATATAGAAGCGTTTCCTCTCCGAAGACCGAGATGAAGCCCAGGGTCACACACTGACTGGAGCTATAGGAAGTAGATTAACGCAGGAAGGCCGAAGCCCAGCGCTGTACAATAGCCCATCACATGTGCTCTACGTTGATTCCTCGGCTACCTCACAGGAGGAAGTGCTTATTGTTCTGACTGAGCCTTTTCTCTTTTTCCCTGGCAGAGAAACAATGGTAGTAGAGAAGGGAAGGGGAGATATGGAAGCCAGGGAAAAACATTGCTTTTATTTATTCTGCACACAGATGGTGCAATAACAAGAAAAAAGCGGGTAAAAAGCAAAGAAAGAATGACAGTTTCTATCAGGATGCATGCATTTTTGTTCTTTGGCCTCTATCAGTGCAAAAAGTGGGTCAAGAAGCCTGGAATAAACTACATAGAGGCAACTGAAGAGAGAGAGAAGTGAAAGTGGGAGTCATTTTTCATTTGTAAGAAAATGTTTAGTGACTTTGAGTTAATATTGAATGTGTAAGAGAAACTGTAGGCCAAAACAAACAGCTGGAGCAGGTAGGAGGCTTGTAAATTTGTTGTAAGACTTACAAAAAAAAAAAAAAGGCCTGTTTTTGTTTGGTGGTTGTGTTATCTCTCTGATTGTGCTAGATGGAGACAGGAAATGATACACACGGGAAATGAGCTGATCGCACAGATAAGGAGGGAAAATCGGCCCGGAAATCAAAACAAGTCCATGTTGAAGCAGCTGACGGACACTAGGAAGGTCATTAAAAGACTGCTGGGAGTAAGTCTAACTTTAAGTGTGTGAGATCTGCAAAGTTAAACTATAATAACTACGATGATTAATAAAAATGTGTCAAAGAGTAACAGAAATGACAATGATCGATTAGAGCCCACTGTTATTTAATTTCTATCGCCAAGTGTAACGATGGAGGTTATGTTTTCATTGTGGTTTGTCTGTGTGTTTATCTGTTACCAAGATAACTCAAAAAAGTAAAGGACGGATTTTCATGAAATTCTAAGGAAATGTTGATACTGGCACAAGGAGCAAATAATTACTTTGTGGTGGTGATGGCGGGGGGACGGCAGGACGAGGGGGGGTGTATTTTGATGAAATTTTAGGGAAATGTTGATACTGGCACAAAGGAGCAAATAAATTTTGGTGGTGATGGCGGGGGGGGGGGGGGGGGGGGGGTGATGAAATTCTCAGGAAATATTGATACTGGCACGAGGAACACATGATTACATTTTGGTGGTTTTGGGGGGGGTTAATAAGGTAATAACTCAGAATACCTTATGTCAGAAAAATAGGTTGTGGTGTGTCGAATGTTCATAGAAACAGTGAGAGACATGGGGTCATCTCAAGAGGGGAGGATTTATTTGGCATACAGGGTAAACAGAGGATCAGCATCTGAGCCTATCTGAGTACTAGTTTGCATTTGGACGCCGTTGTTGTTATGATTTCTTCAGAGTTGTTACACGTATGTGTTTACGTAAATTGTAGATAAGTCCATGGCTCAGTTGGCGCCACTGTATTCTAGAAGGCCTCGACATACTAAGATTATTTCTCTCACCTTGCATGAACTTATACAGAGTATAAGTGTGTCCCAAAGTTCACATGTAGTATAATATGGCTAAATAATGACATAATAAAAATAAAAGTAAATAAAAGTATAGATCCACATGACACAGCCCTGTATTCTGCAAAACATTATTTAAAATATGTGCTTTTTTATTGCATTCCTTTTCTACTCCCACTGGCAATTCTAATAATTAGTTTTATAATTTGGATCTGGTGAAGATAGATAGATAGATAGATAGATAGATAGATAGATAGATAGATAGATAGATAGATAGATAGATAGATAGATAGATAGATAGATAGATAGATAGATAGATAGATAGATAGATAGATAGATAGTAGATAATAGATAGATAGATAGATAGATAGATAGATAGATAGATAGATAGATAGATAGATAGATAGATACTTTATTGATCCTTTGCAGGAAATTGATCCTTTGCAGGAAATTGCTGTTGTTACAACAGCAGCAGCACAAGAAGAAAAACACTCTGAACCCATCGCATGAACATCCCACAAACAGTCATCAATGGAACCAAATAAATAATAAACAGAATAGAAGATATATATCTATATATATCTATATATATATGTACAATACAAGTAATGTATTTAATACAATAACCTGAAAACACCTAACACACCTAAGTATGCACAGCATACAATAATAATTTATCGCACAGCGATATAAAAAGTCTAATAGCAGCCGGCAGGAAGGACCTCCTACTGCGTTCAGTCTTGGACCGAGGGGGGATCAGTCTGTGGCTGAAGGTGCTCTCTCTGAACACCTCAAGATGGTGCAATGGGTGAGATGCGTTCTTCAGAATAGAGTCCAGTTTCCTGAGCATTCTCACCCCAGCCACCTGCTGAACTGTTTCCAGTCCAGTCCCAATGATGGAGCTCGCTTTCTTAATGAGTTTGTTCAGTCTGTTTCTGTCAGAAATGCGAGCTCCCTCTCCCCAACACACCACACCAAAAAAAAAGGGCACCAGCCACCACAGTCTGGTAGAACTGCACAGAGGAGGCTTGGATATCTTGAAAGACTTTAATCTCCGTAGGAATAAAGTCTACTTTGCCCCTTCTGTGCAGAGTCTCCATATGACAGGACCAGTCCAACTTGTTGTCCAGTTGGACTCCAAGGTACCTGTAACTGGAGACGGCTTCAACCTCTGTGTCATGAATGGTGACTGGCACCAGTCTGGACCTCTTCCTTCTAAAGTCCAAAACCATTTCCTTGGTCTTGGAAATGTTCAGTTGGAGGTGGTTGAGGTCACACCAGTTTACAAAGTCCTTAACCAGGCCCCTGTACTCCCCCTCCTCCTCTCCTCTGATACAACCGACAACTGCTGAGTCGTCAGAAAATTTCTGAAGAAAGCAGGTGTCTGAGTTGTATTGGAAGTCTGATGTGAACAGAGTGAAGAGGAAGGGGGACAGAACAGTCCCTTGTGGTGCTCCAGTGTTGCACAGACCTTCCTGAGACACAGTCTGCAGTCTCACATACTGTGGTCTGCAGGTCAGGTAGTCCATGATCCAGGAGACCATCCATGACTCCACCTGCATCTCTCTCAGCTTCACACCAAGCAGCCCCGGCTGGATCGTGTTGAAGGCACTTGAAAAGTCGAAGAACATGATCCTCACAGCTGCATCCGAGGTGTCCAGGTGTGCCTGGGCCCTCTGTAACATGTGGATGAGAGCATCATCCACACCGATGTTAGGCTGGTATGCAAACTGTAGAGGATCCCTGTGCACCCTCACACTGGGACTTAGACAGGAGAGGACCAGCCTTTCAGTGTCTTCATTAAGTGTGAAGTGAGGGCTACAGGCCTGTAGTCATTAAAGTCCACTGGATGTCTCTTTTTGGGGGACAGGGACAAGACAAGATGTCTTCCACAGGGTGGGGATCCTCTGTAGCTGCAGACTGAGGTGAAAAGATGAGTGAGTATTCCACAGAGCTGACTGGAACAGATCCTCAGCAGTCTGGGGCTGATCCCATCAGGTCCGGCCGCCTTTCCACATTTGAGTTTGTCCAGTTGTCTCTTCACCTGAGATGTCTGGAAGGTTATGGGTGTGGTGGAGAAAGAGCTGTGGAGGGGGGGAGTTGCACCCTAGGCAGCGGACAGGATGAGTTGGCACAATCAAATCTGTTAAAAAACAGATTTAGGTTGTCAGCCAGGTCCTGGTCGTCATCCATCAATGGCCCACCCTTCTGCTTCATGCCGGTGATCTTTCTCATGCCAGACCAGACCTGTCTCACACCGTCCTGCTGCGCTGGTGTTCCAGTCTGTCACTGTAGGCTTGTTTCCCCTCCACAATCTTCACCTTGAGTTGTTTTTGTAGGGCCCTTGCTTTATCCCTGTCACCCTCCTGAAAGCCTTTTTCTTCTGATTTAGAAGGTGCTTCAGGTCTCTGGTAATCCAGGGTTTTATTGTTTGGGAAAGCACCGGATCTCTTTGCTGGGAACATTGGTCTCAACACAGAACTTGATGTAGTCAGAGATGCAATCTGTGAGCCCATCAATGTCCTCCCCATGTGACTCACAGAAAACATCCCAGTCTGTGAGTTCCAAGCAGCTCTGCAGAGATTCTTCTGCTTTCTTGGGACCAGCACTTAACAGTTTTGGTGGTGACAGGGATTCTTTTAACAGTGGGGGTTGTAGGTGGAGGAGAGGTTGGACCAGGTTGTGGTCTGAGCCACCCAGAGGAGGCAGCACAGTGGATCTGTATGCACCCTTCACATTAGCAAATAACAGATCCAGAGTTTTATCTCCTCTGGTAGGACAGGCCACAACTGTCTGTTTGTCTGTCTGTCAAACAGGCCACTGAATTGTCTCACTTTGAACAAGATGGCCCTGTTTTTCATGCTTCAGTCGGTCTATTTCTGCTGTATTACTGGTTTCTCTATGTTGTCAAAATGAAAAAATGTCCAACAAAAAAGAGAGTTAAAAAACAGGGCTATTTGCTCAAGGAATTTATTGGCATTATGGATGGAAAAAGCACACAATCTGTGCAATCCATGAATTATATTCAAACATAAGATGTGTGATTGTGCTCCTTACCAGTATACTATGTGCTTGTAAAATGCATTTTGGTTATATAATCACAGAACAAAGCAGTTGTAGTAATCATTTATCAAAATATCAGTTATTATCATATTTGTGTAACATTTTACTCAGAAACAAGTCTAATAAATAACAAACCCTAATTCCATTTGAAGGTTTTTAACTCCTGTTGATCCATTAATCCTATCAATACATGTAATAATTGGTATAAAATGCATTTTGTCATCTTTTCATGGTCATCAGATATGACCCATTTGGACGTTTAGAGACTCCGTAGTAAATGTTGAAAACACCGTTGTCTTCTACAACACTGATTCACCAGTAAAACCCATGGAGTTGGATCAATGACAGTGAATGGGACACACTTTAAGTCACTTTTTCTGTCAGTTTTCTCTGTTTTGATATAATAACCTTTGGATTTACTCTAAGTTTTCATGAACATCTAAATTAAATATAGGAAAATACATGATTTATAGTGAAAAATGCAAAAAAAATATATAGGATGATATTATAATAAAAGGTGATAATCATTTAAGACAGGTTAAATATTGAGAAAGATTCACTGGGAACGGCCACAAAAGTAGCACTGGGTCTTTATGGGTTAAATTAGAAATGAAAATCTTATGTGTGAAATGTGTGTGAGTGTCGCTGCAGCATAAGTAATATGGCTTTACTTGTCGATAGAATGGTCTGGACATGACCAGAGGCTACATCTGCTGGGTCAGTATGTCATATTGAAAACCCCATTAACCTCTATGTTCAGTGACACGTTCAGACACGTATAATAATCATCAAAACTCTTCCCCAAAACACAACACATAGCATCGAAATAGTGAGACATTACATATCACAGCAGCATATTGAAAATAAACAGGAGCTGATTCATTTTCCTGTGAGTAAGATCTGGGCTTTGTCATTAACACATGAATCATTACATTTTTCTCATATCCTAAGTAGACGCTGTATACTACACTATGTTTTCAAGTATTAATCAGACAAGACAAGCAGTTTCCTCAGTCTCTGTGATGGACATGGTTCATTGTTTTTGGACATTCTTCAGTCTTTACATCGCTCATAAGTGGTAAACACCTTGGCATAATGAAAACACACAAGTGCGAAGCTAAATTCACACAGGATGACTGTGCTGAGAAAACACTCTGAGCAGCTAAACGAAACGAATGTGTCACGTCCGTTGTTTGTTATAACAGGTGGAATTAGTCACTAGTGGGAGGGGGAGCCACAGTGGAAATTAAAGTCCTGACGTTCAGGAGACTGATGTCTTATCAGGACAGGTTGATGACTTTCTAGAAATGGGATTTCCTCCAGTCTGAGTCGACAGCTTTCACTGGAAACACTTAACAGTCATAATTTACATGATAGATGGTATGAGGGAGGGTCATTTCTTAACATTATTAAATGTGTATACGTGACACTTATACCTGTAAAAACTGAAACTAGAGGGAATTAACACAGTAGAAGAATCAAAGCAACATTCATTTAATAAAATACACTTAAGGTACTTTTAACATATAAATGGACTGAATTTAACATGTTTAAGTCATTTATTCACTACATTTTAACCAATTTTAGCAGAAAAATGTAATGATATGGAAAGTGAACGAATCAGAAAATGTATTTATTTTACTCATTTAAAGTCATGGGTTTAAATGACTGATGATAGATGATTGTGAATTTCTACTTAATTTTTTTTTATGTATTACAGTCTCTGTCAACTGTCTTAGTTTAATGATAATTTAAAATTATTTAATTTAAGTTCTTGAAAAATTGATCAAATTAACTACAATTATTAAAAATAAATCTAGCCAAATTTTAGCTAAAGATTTCATGAAGCTAGAAAAATGTCCGAGGAGTGATAAATATACATTATTTTTTGTAAAAATATGCTACAGTTAACCTAACAATTTTTGAAAGCACATTCGATTAACTTTTAATAATACATTTTATTTGTTGTAAAACTTTAAATCTAAACAATTTAATAAATAAATAAATAAATAAATAAATCATCATCATCATAATAAAAATAATAAATGTTGCTTTGTTTCCATTATTTTTAAGTTAGATGTTCACAGTAGTGCAAGATCATATATAAAATTGTATTTTATGGCGACTTGAACCAAGTATCACTGGTTTCCAGCCTGAGGGTTGAGGTCCCATTAGTGTGTGACTAGATCAGTGTGAGGGTCTTTACAGGGACAGGAAACAGACCTCCAAATCTGCATCAAATGGGATGTTGTACTGTATGAACCCACATATCCTTCCATACTTGCAAGTAAATCACTTATTACCCCACCCCCACCCCCTGAAGGGGAGGCAAGGGGTATTGTTTTGGTTTGGTTTGGTTTGTTTAATAACACTTTAGCAGCAAAACTATGGTTGAATTCATACCAAATTGGGTTTACAGATTGCCAGTGACCCAAAATAGATGTGATTACATTTTGGGAAAAATAGGTCAAAGTTCAAATTTTTTATGAATTTTTAAAATCTTTTTTTCCCCATTTACTTATATGGGCCGAAATTTGTCTCTGCTTTTATGTCTATGCCGACATCAGCACACACACAGACATGATGACATCAGCTGGATCAAAGCCAAAATAAGCTACAATACGTGCGAGGGGCGGGGTTTATTGTGCCTGGCACCACTTGTTTTATATTATTCCCTTCAGTGTGCAACTGTGGAATACTGTTATGGATATTTCTGCACATTAATGAAGGACCAGTAGTAAAACCTTGTATGTGCTGAAGCCACAGATGCACAAACCTTCTCAGAGATCTCTCAAACAGAAGTGTCAGCCCACGTGCCGAATTCAGGGACCGGACAAACACCGGTATGATAAAAGTCAAGGCTTCACACGTCTGCCAGCGTCAAAGGCTCTGGGCAGGTGACATTTCATTGTAGCTAATAAAAGAGTTGATGTGGAAAAGGAGGAGGAGTGTATTCCCAGCGGCTCAGAGAACAATGGAGTGGAAGGAAGTGATAAGAGACAGGACATCCTAACGCTGCTGCATCTCAGCCCTCCCACCAGCTGCCAACACGTCACCCTGGCACCTCTTCTGTCCATCAGCTTCACAAGGACCGAAACCAGGACAATACAGTCCAACACCTCAAAGCAATATGGATATGAAATGCACAAAGAAAATCAAGGATTAACCTGCAAAATATTACCATATATCTGCATCTTAACACAGTGAACTTCCTACAATCACAGTCTTTCCCTTAACTCAAATGAGCTCAAATGTAAAGAAAAGCATCTTGAAAAAAACAGTAGAATTAGCTGGTAAACTGATTATACACTGATCTGATTTACAGATCTGAATGGTATTGTTACAACTGGATTCTTATGAGACCAAATGGGACTTTACATAAGTGCAGTATTTTCTGCTGCTTTGATAAGACAGGTGTGTTTGTCTTCTGTCTCTTCTCAGTGTTTTATTGGTGTGAGGATGTACTGAGATTCAGTAAATGTTGGTTACTTAATCATATTCAGTTGGCGTCTGTTGGAACTGATCAAATCCCTTCCATCCAAGCCTGGTGTTAAACTTTTTTTCCAACTTGCATTAATCAGTAGCGGTTACGTAAGTGCTTCTGTGCTTATGTTTGTGTTGGACTCAGTTTAGATGGAACTACCTTACGTGAACAAATGATGAGCTTCCGAAACAGAACAGACTCTATGTCCAACACAAACTCTTCACATAAGAACATGACTTGGCACCAAGTGCACAGATCCACTGACATGTCACCCACTGGTCTGTGAACTGTTGTCTTAAGGCCAGGAGTCCTGCATTTTGCCTGTTTTCATAGTGTTTTTTTGGAGATAGAATCTGTATTATAAAAGGGAAGTGTGTGTGTGTCTTGGGCATCACATAAAATCTGTAAAGAGCTGACTGCTGCAGTTTGCATTTTTATGTGTTTTTGGTCAAGGAAGAGACGACTGAAAACGGCAAGTTGATAGAACTAATATTTTTGGGAGATATTAGTGATTTGGAGTACAATAGCCTTACGATAGGCCTTGCCCATAGAGTCAAAGAATTGAAGCAACAGATAAACAACAGAGCCACGTTGCCATGGTGTCAAATTTCATGTGCAGAAACAAACATGCCAGCTGAGAGGTTATTCAACCGAAAATGCCAGTGGAATTTACCAAGAAAGTAAAGGAATGAACTGTAGAGAGGTAGGGCGGGTCGTCTAATAACCGAAGTGTTGGGAGTTGAATCCCGCTCTGTGTAGTCAGTCCATTGTGTCCTTGGGCAAGAAACTTCACCCACCTTTCCTCCCAGTGTCACTCACACTGGTGCATGAATGTGTATGAACGTTGGGTGGTGGTCTGAGGGGTCGTTTGGTGCGAATTGGCAGCCACGCTTCAGTCAGTCTGCTCCAGGGCAGCTGTGGAAACAGATGTACTGTACCAACACCTGAGTGACAATGTGAGAGTGAATGAATAATGGATCAACTAGAAAAGCACTCAGAGAGCACAGACCTCTGCCAAGGCAGATCAGCCCCCCCAATCACCACCAAATTTAATCATTTGTTCCTTGTGCCAATATCAACATTTCCTGAACTTTTTGAGTTATCTTGCACAGACAGACAGACAAACTAACGGTGGCAAAAACATAACTCCTTGGTGGAGGTAATAATGTACAGTGCTTTGGGTACCTTGAAAAGCGCTATAGAAATCTAATCCATTATCCTCATTATTATAATTAAGAAAGTAAAAGAATCAACTGTATCAGAGGGAAGTTTATTATCTACCACATCTAGAACCTGATCCCTACTGGTCAGCGCACTAGTTGACCATATTACGACAGGAGAGCAGAACTGTTGAAGCCCAAGTGGTCATGGGTGATAGCTCAACAATGCAGTATGATGTAGAGCTGAAACAATTAATCAATTAACAGACTTGAATCAATAAAAACAGAATTTGATTACAATTTCCAAAATCAAAATTTATTTCCTTAACTTCGTCGCAGCTAAACATAGGTTCCACTGCTGTGTTTCACACAGACACTTATTATGATGCACAAGATGCCAGGATCAACACAAAGGTGGGTGTTAGCTCCTTTTTAAGCTGTTAGTAAGTACAAATATGTTGAAGACTGATAGGTAGGTAGGTAGGTAGGTAGGTAGGTAGGTAGGTAGATAGGTAGGTAGGTAGGTAGGTAGGTAGGTAGGTAGGTAGGTAGATAGGTAGATAGATAGATAGATAGATAGATAGATAGATAGATAGATAGATAGATAGATAGATAGATAGATAGATAGATAGATAGATAGATAGATAGATAGATAGATAGATACATACATACATACATACATACATACATACATACATACATACATACTGTTATATTGTTGTAGCTTTTATTACCTCCACCAAGGAACAGTGGAGGTTATGTTTTCATTGGGGTTTGTCTGTTTGTCTGTCTGTTAGCAAGATAACTCAAAAAGTTATGGACGGATTTGGATGAAATTTTCAGTAAATATTGACACTGGCAAAAGGAACTAATGATTAAGTTTTGGTGGTGAGAGGTGTGTGTGGGGGGGGTGCACTAATCTGCCTTGGTGGAGGTCTACGCTGTTCTTCTTTCTATATAGATCTTTTTATATATCCTTTTACTTTTTAACTTTTATTCTTTTTGGGTTATTGTTTCAGCTGGTTCTAGAGTAAAGGACAAGTTGTCATTTCCAGACATGTCTCTTTTCACATTTTTACTGTTTATTTCACCTATTTAAACAATCCTTTAATCAAATCAAATTGAAGAAAATAATCAATAGACTAATCGACTACAAAAATAATCGAAAGCTGCAGCTGGTAAATTGATAAACTATCGATCACCTACACAACAATGTAACTCATCAGTCACAGCTACATCTGAGTTGTCTGTCTGGAAAAGTAATGTTTTATTCAATAAACAGAAGCCTCTCAAAGTCTTGACAATAGCCAACTATGAACACTAAAATCTTATTAGTGAGTTATTATTTGGACTTGAGGGTCAAAATAAGATGAATGAGACCAGAATAACAATGTAAGTCTATGGATATGACATGACTTTTCTCAGTGCTGGTCTTCTGCACAGTAACAACGGTGTGAAACTAAGTACTGTCTTCTCAGCAAGCAGCAACAACAAACCAGCCACAAACACAACATTCTCAAAACTCCAACATAATACCCCCAGATGCACTCAGGAATATGCTTTGATCCTTTTAACTTTTTGATCAAATTAAACCAAAAGTCTTCTCTAGTCACTTCCTTTGCTGTTGTGACTATGTTTTCCTAATTTCAGTACAGTTTTTCTTTTCTTTAGACACTGTAAATCTCAGCACTGTCAGCAAGTACTTGGATGTGGAAGTATTTTTTTTTTGTGAAACTGTAAACATTCAACCACAGAAAAAGAAAAGGAAGCATCTGGGTTTTGGAGGACATGCGTACAGCCATGCACACAAACACACAAACACACACTGTTGTTTAATCAGTCTTGATTTGGCTGGCAGCGAACGCAGCCTTAACTACGATTCCGATTGTTACTGCTGTGTTATTGAACCGACAGGAACACCGTTTTCATGACCCACTCACCTACTACGTGACATCATGGCTTCTTCTCCCTCGTGAACGTGTGTGTGTGTGTGTTAGTGTGTAATAATGAGCTTTCCAGAAGGAGAGCTGATTGTGTTTTCCTGAAGGAATGTTGTTTGTCAGCATGTTGACGTCCACGCTGGACCGACACCTGCTGCATCTGTAATGTTAGTCAGAAATTAATAAATTGTAAATGTTTGCAGAGAAATTATATTTTGGAAATGAGTGTGTACATTTAGGATATTTATTTGTTAAAACTTTACTTTGAGACAAACATTTAGCTAAATAACAAATGAATCCTGGTTGTTGTGGTTATTCCAGGCTTTATCTGGGAAGTGCAGCTTTTCCTCCACCCCTGTTGTGTTTATCTGCTTTATCGTCCAAATGGGTCAGTTTTCCATTTGTTACACACACACACACACACACACACACACACACACCCACACCACACCACACACACACACTCCACACACAAAACCCCCCACCATGACACCAGTCAACTGATTCACCATCCTTTGACCTCTATATAAGGAACATAATTACCAGAGCAGCTTCATGACTAAAATAAACGTTGAGATTACAAATCCCACACATGAGCAGAATGATTAAAGAAGGTGTGGTGCCGCTTTTATCATCACGCATCGGTTTCTCTAGAGTAAACATAAAAATGGGTCAGTTTATCTGCACATACACACAATCTATTCCAGATTACTATTTCAGCGTTTCCCTTAAAAATCAGACAAAAAAAAAAAAAAAAATGGGGTGTTTTTATTCAAAGTTTGAAAAGCAAAGCCCCTGCCCCAGAATGCTCTGCTTCTACGCTTCAGTTTCATCCCAGTGTGTAGGATGTGTTTTGTTGATTATGGATAAATGTCTCGCCGGTGGGTACACTTAAAGCACACAAACAACAGGGGAGTTGAGGGGACTTTTCAACAGCGCAGTCGGAGCACAATGGAGGGGTTTCAGCATGGCCCCGTTGTCCTCTGCATGGAACACATCCTGTGGGCCTTTGTGTGTGTTTTTAAGCACAAAAATGGGTTAAAATTTCAGTCAAAGCCTTTTGAAAAAGATGCAAGCTGGTTAACAGCTGAAAATCAGTGTCACGGTCCCAGTGGATTTGCACTTAACTTTAAAAAATAAACATAGGATGTGCATTTGAGAGAAAAAATGAACACAACTGCACAGTGCTTGAACGGAATTGTTCATTTTTTGATAAGAAAATTAAAAAGAAATCTAGATTAATTTTAAATATATAAATTAGCTATTATCATAATTAAAATTAGATTAATTTGAATAATATCAAAACACAAATTATGATTCCCCTATGTCTTAACCAAACTATATTTGAAGGACTAAAGATAGATAAGTCTTATTTTTTATCATAAAAGGAGATTGTAATGGTATGTACACTGTTGTTAATAAAGTTGGAATAACTTTGTTTTCAGACACATTCTTCTTTTTATTTTTATTTTTATGCATCAGTAATCACCTTTAACCTGGTGCAATGATTCCATACAGAGAATAAATAACATTCACACAATAATTTCATAAAAAAAGAGGCAAAATAATTTATTCCAACTTTCTGTCTGTCTGTGCCAACATTCACCTTATCAGTTTTTTCAAGACAATAGTTCAGCTTGTTTTCATGGTGATATTCACAGTATTTCCTTCAATATTTCAACCTCAAATTGTGATTCCAAATCTCACCAAACTTTAAACTTTCACCATGACCCTGATGGTGCTTTCATTCTTTATTCGCCCAAACACACAGGAAGAATTACAGGAAGACCCCACACATCTGGTGCGCTCCTCTACTGCTGCCGCTGCTGCTCCTTTACGCGCACCATTACGCACAGACGCGCACGGTCGCACGCACGTGAGATGCCGCTACTGCTCCCGTCCGGCGCTCATTGGGTGACACAGAGATGCGTGTGGTGCTGATTGGCCCAAAGTTTGTCGGGTTTGTTTTGGTGGAAGTGAATGAGCAGCGTCATACTGGTGGTCCCATAAATGAAAAGCCACGGAGCGCACGGATTCAGTGACCAACAGGGGTAAGACTGAGGGAAGAGGACGCTTTAACTTCCAACTTTCTACATCAGATTATTCAAATAAGAACCATGCTTGCGGCGTGTTTGGAGTTCCTGGGCCTGGCGCTGTGCGTGTCGGGCTCCCTGCTGGTGATGATCGCCTGTGGGTTACCCATGTGGAAAGTGTCCGCCTTCATCGACTCCAACATCGTGGTGGCGCAGACCATATGGGACGGCCTGTGGATGTCCTGCGTGGTCCAAAGCACAGGACAGATGCAGTGCAAAGTCCACGACTCGGTGCTGGCCTTGTCGCAGGATCTGCAGACTGCTCGGGCCCTGACGGTGATCTCCGCCGTGCTGGGGTCGTGGCCCTCACCGTGACCATCGCCGGGGCGCAGTGCACCAACTGCATCAAAGATGAGACGGTGAAGGCCAGAGTGGTGAACGCGGGAGGGGTCATCTACCTCATCAGCGGGCTGTTCGTGCTGGTGCCTCTGTGTTGGATGGCCAACAACATCATAGTGGACTTCTACGACCCCCAGGTTCCCCCGTCCAAGAAGAGGGAGATCGGGGCGGCCATCTACACCGGCTGGGCGGCCACGGCGCTGCTCCTGCTCGGTGGGACCCTTCTGTGCTGCTCCTTCTCCCAGGGGGTGAGAGGCACGTATCCCATCAAATACTCTCCCACCAAGAGCATCACAGCCAACGGAGAGTTTGACAAGAAACATTATGTATAAACCATTTTTATTATTATTATTGTTATTATTTACATGTGGACGTTTGCTTTGGGCAGAGCAGAGGCATGTCCAGATATTTCAGCCAAACTTTCTGTTGAAGTTTGATTAGATGTGTGCCTGTTCATACTTTGGTGACATTTTGGTACACTGAGGTGGTGTTCAGACGGGGTCCAACTGTGTACTCAGAGCATGACACTGTAAAATGTGGGTACATAGGAACGAATGGGGCAACACTGAACTCAATGTCTGTCTGGCAGAAGTGTATGTGATTGTACCAGTTTTTATTCTACTTTTCATCCATCTCACCTCCCTAACACACCCTGTTCAGAAAAGGAACTGCCACACAAACCTCTGGCCTACATTACCAAACAGTTACACATATATTAATTTTAATTTGATCACTGTTTCATTTCTAAAAGCAAGTCTGTGTAGCAGTGTTGGACAAAATTACCCTACAGGATTTACAGGAGATGGAACTGAATTCATTGCAATTCAGAGAAATTCATTCTTATCACATATCAGTGAGAATGTGATACTTTTAACACACATTTTTCCTCCAAATGGAAGTATAGACACTAACATTAAGCATACATTCCCTTAATGTTGAATAATTAGCAACATCTTCATGTCAAAGTAATCAAATGAAACAATGTTTTGGGAAATGCAGTTATCATTTATTAAAGTACTTTACAGGGTACGTTGTGTCTGATGGTTCACAGTTCAGCAAATGTTTTGTCATTGAGGTGGCATCGTTCTGACCTGAATATCTTGCCTGCAACACTAAATATCCTCTCAGCAGGTGCAGAGGAAGCAGGTACGGCCAGATATTTACATACAAGTATCATGAATGTCTTTGAATTCTAATTGTACTTCCTGGAATTTGAATTTGAATCACAATTCCATGTCCTGTTTGCAATCTCAATTCAAATTCAAATTCAAGAACTGAATTGGAATTTAGGGGTCATTCTCAATTCAGCTCAGAATTTTGTACAGCCAACCTGTGTAGATTATTTTGGTCAAACTCTCTGACTTCACAGACTCAGCCGAGACTAAAATGTGTCTCCACCAGTGTTTTGTCATAGCGCAGGTTGAAACCATTGTCTGCAGACATGGGTCAAGTGCTGAGCCACTGTCTGAGGCCTCTGAATAGCTGCAGAACCCCATTGTAGTCCCCCCACCCCGCCACCCCTTTATTGTCTCTGTGGACTAATTTTGTGTACTGCTTATGAGATTGGTTCCCACAGTGAACATGCAGCAGACAGTGAGACCTATTCAGACTGATGTGCACTCTTGTTTTGATCAAAAGAGGGAATTTGCATGTGAATGCATGTACAGTGATTTGTACTTCCTGTCATTTTTTTTTTTTTTTACAGAACAAAATTTTCTAATAAACAGATACCTTGAAGAAGTCTGGCTTCATTACATTCATTACATGCTTTATTCCATGATGACATTGACATGTAGTGCTGTTTTCCTGTGTAAATCTTTATTAATCAGTGCAAACAGGCTTCTAGGCGTCAGTGGGCCAAATCTGGTATTCCAGTCAATGTCTCACTTATTTAATGAGGCCAAAGGGCATCCTTCTAAGTCTCGCACGTGCCCTTCTTTGTATACAGATTAAAAAAAACAAACAAAAGCCAGAAAATGACGTCAAAAAAATCAGTTGTTGGGTTCACACACCCAGGTGGACTTGTGTTCAACTGCCAAGTGGCCATCACAGGAGTATGGAAGACTGGCTTTAACAATACACCCAGACCACTATCATCACCATCAGTACAATCAGCGGGGTGCAACGACAGCGTCAGGAAGCTTGGCCTAGATCTGCACCAGTGGAGCAATCAGTGCCCTCACGTGGATAAACATAAAGAAGAGCGTGCAAAGATGCACACAAACAAAATAATGGAGGAAGAAAACACAAAGGAAAAAACACAGGATGTCCAGGAAAATTACATTTGATCAGGGACAAAATTAAAAAAGGGGGCCTTTATATTGAAATTGTGTTTTATTATCATTTCCCACAAATAAATTACAATAAAATATGTACATATCATTGAGGCACAAGAGGTCTGTGAAAACAGCTGATGGCACACACTGCCTTAAGCACACAGCCTCATACAGTCTTTACAAACTCAGATTTAATTCCAGATCCCTGCTTTTCTAAGGTACAGGCCAGTAGACAGACTGCAGTTTATTATTCAAGCATTCATTTTACCTATGATACAGACATCTAACACCTTAGTCAGTAAAGGTGTAAATTCTGTGTATTTATCTTATTATGTGTGAGTGTGAGGTTTTGATTACAATGCTCCATTCTGATGGAGAAGGAATCTGAAAAATGTGTGAAGCAGAAAAAAAAAAAGGCACAATATCGCCCTCTGGTGGTGAAAAATCCTCTCATAATCAGGCATTCAGAACTGTTGATGGGCTAAAGAAGTGATACATTGTCATAAGTGCTCAGAATCTTTTTTTTCTGCATCTCATTCTATCCTACAATAGTCTAAATGACAGTTTTTATTCGGATCCCACTGGATATAGATTGTGGAAAATCTGTCATGAGATTACAGGTAATGACAGGGGTAAGGACAGTGATATTACACCTGTCAGTTCTTGTGTGTTGAGGCTGTGTGGGATGAGATGATGAGCTGAGGGTATTGCAGTTTTTGGGGTGGAGGGGAGGGGGTCTATTTTAAAGCCAAATCTTCAGGGTAAAGTATTCTTACCACATGAGCCAATGCCTAAAACACACCAAGTGGGAGCTCCACCATATGGCATTTGTTCTATGGATTGCACATCATCTTTTCAATGGATGTAAACCCAATTAGTTTCCAAGTGCAATATCTAACAAATGAACTTCTTGTGTGAGCATGAATTTTTGTTAGGGTTAGAAATCACAAAAATTGAGTTATCAACTTATCACACATTTTCAGTAGATTTACAGCATCTTCTGAAGACTTTCTAGACCACTTCTCATTAAAGAAATAGCATATATGGAGAAAAAGGCCCGATAAGCTGTTAAAGAAGTAAAGAAGAAAAGTAAAGTAAAGAAGTAAATATAGAGACATTTTTTCCATGATAACATTCTGTGGTTGTCACTGAGACAGTTGAGGTAATGCACATGTAAAACTGGCTGAATGCTACTACTGCTGTAGTGTAGTCCTGTTTCTAAACCCAATGCAAAGGCCTGGTGCCAAATCTATAAACACTAAACCTTGGCTCATATTTGGGGTTAGATCACTCCACTATCCTTATCTTTATGAAGTCCATATCTTATCATCAGATCATGTCAGGAGTTCATATCAGTGGAGTTATTCCAGATGTGGGGGGAAAATAGTGTGCATTGTACCAAAGGCATCGACGTTGTGTCTACTGTTGGTATTCTTTTAGTAACTGGCCCGCGATAACCAGTCTCTGGATCTCACTGGTGCCTTCGTAGATCTCGGTGATGCGAGCGTCACGGTAGTGCCTCTCCGCAGGCATGTCGGTCACGAAGCCCATTCCACCCAGAATCTGGATTGCCTGATTTGAAATGCAAACAAACAAATGTCAACCCTTCCTCAGAGGCTTTGTACGGTATTTTTACATGATTTTTTTATTTTTTTATTTTTTTTTTACTTCTTACCTGATGTGCACAGTATGTCGCAGCCTCAGATGCTGCTAGTTTTGCCATGGCTGCTTCCTGTAGGGAAAACAAGGTGGGGGGTGGTCACAAGTTGAAGTGTACTGGAAAAAGGTCAACAGTCAACACTGGACAGTCTGGGTGTGCATACCTTGGTGAAGGGTTTCTTAGAGTCTCGTAGAAGTGAAGCCTTCCAGGTGAGCAGGCGAGCGCTTTCTATTGCCACAGCCATGTCAGCCAGTTTAAACTAGACAATGGAAGAACAACCTGGTTAGTGTAGAATCAGTTTGTTGACAATTAGCAATAATGTAGCTGCTACACTGGAAATTGAGCAGAAATACTTGGTGCAAAAATGTAGCTTCAGTCCTTGGCCAGCATGAGAATATCCATAATAGAACAATATTTGTACATTGATTTTCTGTAACCGCTTAATCATCTATGGGGTCACAGGGGTCTGTAGCGTATCCCACCTAACATCAGGCAAAGGCACTTTATGACCTGCACATGTTACCAGTTCATCACAGGACAAATGTATAGAGACAAATAAACATCCGCTCTCACATTAACATTTAGGGTCAGTTTAGAGTGATCAATTAACGTGCACGCAGAAAACTGGAGAAAACCCACTCAGACACAGGTGAACATGTAAACTCCACATAAAGACCCCTGTGGGCTGGCCCTGGGCTCGACCCCAGGACCTTCTTCCTGTGAGGTGAAGTACTAACCACTGCTCATAAGTAACAACACACCATGCCCTATCAGAGCCACGAAAATGCATTTTACATTATAGAACTTAATATCATTAAGTTACCATACAGGAAAACACTTCTCTGCTGATTTTTTTTTTTTTTTTTTTTTTAAATGTGAAGATTTAGCATACCATTTAAGGTGACATTTTTCTCAGTTTTACCTCCAAAACAGCAGCTTCAATACAAGCATTAAAGGGGTCATATTTCGGTAAATCCCCTTTTATTAGTCTTTGGTACATTTATTTGTGTTTTTGGGCCCTAATAGTTCATAAAGTTTGAATTTGAACTCTCCAGGCTCTGCAAAGCTGTCTTTTTATCCATTTTGGCAAAAATTGAAAGGATTTCTACAACCAATTTTAATTCCTGCTTAATTTCTTGCATCCATAACTAGTTAGGTCACAACATTTGCACATACAAGGTCAAGACTTCCAACGAAAATTTTCCGAGAACGCCATAATTGTTTGTCAGCAGCAGCGGTTGTAGCCCATACTGAAGATATGTCCAAACTTCTAGCCAATTACCTAAAATGTTCAGTTGTTGGTTGAATGGGACAGAGCAGCACAGCCAACAACCTGGAGGGGGTGGGGTGTGAAGTGGCTCATTTGCATTTAAAGGGCCAGCGCTCAAAACGACCTTTCTGGTGTCATTACTCAAAAATAGGGTTGAAGATGGACCTGTGAATTTTAATTAATGAAGAATTCAGACCCAAACATAGCATTTACAGCTTATGTAGACCATAGGGAAATGTTTTAAAATACATAATTCCATTTTTTAAAAAAGCAAAATATCACACCTTTAAGTCTCAGCTGTGGGTTTTCGGGAAGAAAGGAGGACATTTGCTTCTGTGAAGACATATATCAACAAGACCACCCCTTGTGACAATGAGGACTGCCCTGCACCAATACCCCTGTTGCTCCCCGCTCCCCTAACAGAATCATTATCCCCTCACCACATCTGTGCCTGCTTCTCCTATGTACCCCCATGAACATGTAATGACCATGAAGGACCTGAAAAATGTAGGTCAACATTGTCTTCCAAGTCTGAAGACCAAGGTCAACACACAAAAAAGTTGTCCAAAAGCTTCCCAAGTTGCCCCTAAATACCAAACATGAAGGCAATTGGGCAATTTGGTGATGAATAATTGCGTTGATACTTATGGACATATAGATGCATAGACGGACGCTGCAGGGTATGACAATACAGTCAAAAATTGTCAAAACTAATGGCCAGAGTTCCTATAGCACTACAAGTACTGCTCCTTGAAGCTTATTGCCCTGTAGTTGACAATTATTACCTGTATGGCCTGCAGTTTGGCAATGGGAGCTCCAAATGCGTTGCGTTTCTGTGCGTAGTCCGCAGCACAGTCCAGAGAGGCCTGAGCAATACCGAGAGCCTGAGATGCAATGCCTATACGTCCACTGTCCAGGGTTTGCTGTGGGAGAGAAGTATTAATACATTACTGGTAGAGTGGAAAGGTAGTGATATGTCAAACTTAATCCACAGTGAGGAATTCGTCATTATTGGATTTACTAAATTAATCTGCTGTGATTTAACTGGATTTATTTAACCCATAAAGACCCAAACATCCACTAGCGACCAAAACTATCTACTGATCTACCTGTTGATCCACTAATCCTATTAATCCATGTAAATAATTGGTATAAAATACAGTCTGTCATCTTTTCATGGTCAACAGATATGACCCATGTGGATGTTCAGAGGCTCCGTAGTGAACATGGAAACACTGTCATCTTTGAAAACATTGATTCACCTGTAAAACCCATAGAGCTGGATCAATGACAGTGGATGGAGATGCTTGTTTTTACATTCAGTTATTCATATCTTTGCTTAAAAAGTCACTTTTTCTTCATTTTTCTGTGTTTTGAAGTGATAACCTTTAAATTTACTGAGTTTCCATTCGCATCTAAATTAAGTACAGGAAATTAAATAGAGGAAAATGCATGATTTACAGTGAAGAACATAAAATATACAGAATAACAATACAATAAATGATGATAAATGACTTAAGTAAAGGTTAAATAGAGAAAAATTAATTTGGGAACTGCCACAAGAGTAGCACTGGGTCTTTATGGGTTAAATTAAGAGGTTAAATACGACATATTTGGCTGTTTGTCAAAAATATTAGTACAATAACCAACAGTTTAGGGTATAAATGAGAGAAATACCATTGCAATTTTAAACCCAGCACCACGAGGACCCAACATGTTTCCCAGTGGTATCCTGCAGTCCTCTAGAATAATGTTAGCTGTGGACGAGGCTCTGATACCCAACTTATCTTCCTTTTTCCCCAGAGACAGTCCTGGGTGTGGCATAGGGACCAGGAATGCACTGATACCCTGCAGATAAGGAAGCCAGAGAAACAAACAAAAGAAGCCGTTTAAGGAAGTAGAAAGCACAAAGGTGAGGGGGAATGGCTTTTGTTACAGTCATATTGCTCAACAGAACATAAAAAGTGTAGTATCATGCCTTGTGCTTGAGCTTCTTGTCTGTGGTGGCAAACACGACGGTGGCAGACGCATCCCAGCAGTTGGTGATCCAAGCTTTCGTTCCGTTCAGCACCCACTCATCTCCGTCCTGACTCGCTACAGTGGAGGCAGCGCCCGCATCACTGCCGTTACCTAACAGAATCACACAAAAGAGAAACCTCACAATCAAACGTCTGCCAGGTGTCAGCGTTGGCCCCGTGAAATGTGTGTGAAAGATGACGGAGAATTCACACAAAACGAGGGAAACCCTTAAAACACAACGCGGATATTCAGCCTGTCCTGACCTCACACTTTGTAATTATTCTGGCAAAAGTGACTTGTAGAATTCAGTTCAGTTTCAAAGTATTGCAATCATGTGCCGTTTCTGAGTTATGAACCTTTCAGAGACCTGCCCATCTTGTCCTTCACATATTTTCTTTTGCCGTCTCACTTATACTTGTTAATTTTGATTAATGTTCTTATGTGTGAAACATTAGTATCCCTTTTTCACCAATAAAGAATTCATCCTTTCCCATTAGCCACCTAATTTTGATCTGTTTGATGTATTTTCACAAGACAATTAAATGCTTTTGACCCAGGAAACTGGTTTTCTGCTAAAACCAAAAAATACCCTTGACCTGAACACTACCAAAGCATTGTAAGCACATTCTAATGGATGGGGAAGTCAAAGCCTAAAAAAAATAATGTGCAGTCGCTGAGGAAACACAGTGTGTGTAATTTGGTCATAGTTTCAGGAAGAACTACAAAGGAGCACAAATAACACATGATATGACATACTGTGTGCTAAACTAGTTACAGAGTTGGCCAAGGCTGGTTTGATTTAAATGCAAGAACAAATAAACACATTAAAACAAATGTAAGAAGGATTACAAAGACTGAAAGAAGTTACATAAGTGACCACATTATGATCTGTATGCATTGTGTAATGTCCTTTGTTGCTGATACTTTCGTGACTACAACAGTTCCACTCAAAGCTTGTGGAAATGTATTCGGGTTCACTAGATGGCACCAAAGTTCCAAGAATCCTCAATGGCACTGGTTCAACACCCAGAATTCATTTGATTGAAAATTTCTATGGCAGGAGGACCACAACCACTCTACCTAATGCACAGTATTTCCACTTTACAATTCTGACCTGTCTGTGTTCATTCTTTTATGGCAAAGTTTGTATAATAACTAAAATTACACACACATGCAGAGATGACGGTGTGTTTCATGTGAAACATTTACCTGGCTCACTGAGGGCAAAACATCCCACTTTCTCTCCTGTGGTGAAAGGTGTGATCCACTGTTTTTTCTGTTCTTCTGTACCAAACTTCAGAATCGGTCCAATGTAAAGTGACTAAAAAACAGACAAATGAACACAATAAGGCCTGGAACACAGTGGTTACCTGTTGAATATGAAGTCGTCCTGACACCCTTTTCATTTTGGTGCCAATGTTAACAGAATAAGGCGCTTACATCAGCTGTATGACAGGTGCAAAGGGATGGGTATTGTTAAGATCTTATTGATACTGCTTATCGATACTGTAATGGTATCCTTACCTGTGCTTTTCTCAGGTTAGGATTGTTTGATTTTTAAAAGCACTGCTTTGAACTAATTGCCATCACAGATTGTGATTTTGTTTTGACAGTAATGTGAAAGAAATATCACTCATAATTTTCCAGAATAAAACTATATAGACTTTTTCTTCATTAGTATTTTGACAGCGTAGTAGTTTAGGCATATCCTCCAGATCTCTAAATCCACCTGCTCTGATCTCAGAGGCTATCAATAACAGATCAGATGATGCTCTGACGATTTCATGTGATGATCTATAGCAGGAAAAAAGCTGTCTACGGGTCACATTTATTGTCCAGGGGGGGCTCTAGGCTGTTAGCTTACTTGCTAGCTTTAGCTAGTATGCTAAATGTGCATAATAAATGCAGGGCAGATCAACCAGCATTGTGTGGATGAGAGTCAAACTGTGCATTTGTTGACCTGCACTTAACAAATTTTCACTGGATTTCATAAAAGGTCATTTGTTTTTCTGCCCATATATGTAAAAGCCTTGTTACTCCATGTCCACTGGGGAAGTGTCCACTTTTCCGTGTAGTTCTCAATGAACACCGGCTGCTACCTCGAGGATGTCTCTGTGTTTGAGCTGGTCAGAGCATCTGTTTCACAGACATGGAAAAAAAAAAACAAAAAAAACACACAACCCTCCTCTTTTTCAGCTCAAACTACATTTCCACAGAAATTAAATCAGACTAATAGCGTATCTGTGGTAAAAATCAATGTAGAATCTGACAGCAGCGGTGCCACAGCACCAAACATGAAACTGGTGAGAACAGACACATATGAGCAACACACAACAGTATCAATGCCACTACAGAGGTGAGTTAACCAGTATGGTACGTACCCCAGATGTACAGATGTTTATATTGATACACATTGATGATGTCAACTTGTACTTACATTGTTTACTGAGACTATGACGCCGGTGCTGGCGCAGCCTCTGCTAATTTCCTCCATAGCCACACTGTATGCCAGATAGTCCATCCCTGCCCCGCCAAACTCCTCTGGCACCTCCATGGCCATCACCCCCATCGCACCCAACTCCTGAATCTGGACAAGCAAAGAATATTTATTTCATATCAATCAGCCTGTAAGGATTCAGACATCACACTGTGTGTCTGTACCTGTTTGGCAGGGTAAGAATGCTCTTTGTCAAGTTTGGCAGCAATGGGGGCCAGTTCTTTGTCGGCATAGTCTCTGCAAGTCTGTCTCAGAATCTGATGCATCTCTGGTAACTCTGCCAGCGCAGACAGACTCCGACAGCTATGGAGACACAGGCCCAGAGCTGAAGACAGAAACAAACATGTTTTAACGCTAAAAACATAAAAAGTACTTGTAGGTTTGTAAATTCTACTATATACAATAATTCCACAGAGTAACAGTGAAATTTCAGTGTAAAGGACTAAAATTAACAGTCCTTAGTAGCTTTTCTAAGCTGAACCAGACTGGTTTTGTTCATGAAAATGTTCCGTCTGTCATCAAGGAGACTTCATCAGTTCTTCATCATTCAGAATTGATGCTCGTGGATGAGAGACTCAACATTTTCAAGAACAAAACCAGCCCATTTCAACTTCAAAAAAAAAAAACTACAAAGGATTAATGATGACCTGGACAAAAGAGAATCTACATGGACAAAATGAACACTTCTTTCCATTAATGAGTCATCTGTTCATTATTTTCTCAATGTACTTTTAAACATGTAATCTTTAAATGTGTTTTCTGTTCAATGGTTATTCTTTCTAATTAAACTGTCTCCTAAAAGTTTGATGAGTGATGAAGTCAAGAGTCACTTTTAAATCACTTTTGACAACAGACCAATTTTTTTCACTTCAACAGATGAATGTGTAAATAGCCTGAGAGTGTGAAACTCTGCAGTCACACTAAAATATACCAAACAAAAAGAAACACGTGTTTGGTTGTAGGGGAAGTTAATATGAAAAATTTAGAACAAAGTTTTCCTCATTAATAAAGTCATATAAATAGTAGCTTTTAGGCTTATAGGTGTAAAATCATTGTAATTTCACTAAGTCAGTTACTGAATTTATTTTACTTAAGGATAAAAAGACACAGATCCTGTCCCTCTGACACTGAAGGGTGTAGTACACGTCTTTTTTTCTTTGCTGTGTTGATCCTTTGATGAACAGGGCTGAATGGTGCCAGCCATCACTGCTGAACAATAAGACTCAGCTGCGGTTCCAAAGATGCCCACGGCATGCCAGAAGTGACACAACGTTATTATGGGTGTTATGATTCACAAAGTTCTCAGTTAGATTTGATTCATTGTGATTTCCCTGACAAAGTGTTAAAGCTGAACTATAAATCAATATTACAATATCAAACTGGATTTTAATTGAGATAATAATAATAAAAATCTCAATGCATCATGTTCTTGGTTCTAGAAAAAATAAGCAAATCAACAAGAACCTACATTTTCCAGTAATGTCACACCTTTCCTTTCTTTATAAATTTCAAAGTAAAGTGAATCAATCTTATAACGACGTGATGTGCTAATAGTGTAGTGAAGACAATAAAATGATATTTACAATGGTTTAAAAAGCCGCAATTGATATGAGGAGCTTTCACTTGTGTTTTTTGGCATTTTTCCATTAACGACTATTTGAATTAACAGTTACTCATTTCTTTAGTGTCAATAAACAAACAGATATAAATAGCTATATACAAACACAGCTATTTATATACAAATAGCTATATTGAGCATATTATTCCCTTTTAATATATTTGCTTACAGTCAGCTCAAAGTCTCAAAACCATTAAAGAAAAAAAAACAAAACAAAACAAAATTCGCCCTGCTGATCTTTTTTGCCTCAAAAACACAAATCCAGACACCTGATTTGGTGATGGTTAAAATAAGTAGTAAGTTGAGTTTTCCTTCTTTTATTAAGTGGGGTAAAGGGGTGTTTTGAGTCAATGATTACATGCATCATACATTTTCTTATTTAGATTTGACAGCACTGTGCTCTGGTTAGCTATGCTCCAATTATGTAGGTGAAAGGTCACCAGCACCATCAGTCACCTTCATTAAAAAAATATCCGATAAACGCCAGAAAAAGAAACTCTGGAGGATTCAGAACTTTTAGATAACAAGCTGTACCAGTTCCCCACAAATAAAATCACTTTACACCGAACAGGTGACTTATTATAGATAGCAACAAGCAAGGCTACGATTTTGTAACCTACTTTAGCCGAGGTGCTAGCAAACACCTTATAATTTCGCCAGCTATTGTATATACTTGTCCACTTGACAAGATTTGTAACCAAGAACAGTATTTTTTCTCTTATAACAGCATTATCTAGCCGTTTTAAATATCATACTGTTGAACCAGACCGTTAACTTCTGTATTGAGTGCATGGTTATGTAGCAGGCTAAGCTAACTATGCTTCACAGTATACATAAGTATATACACAGGTAACCATCACAACTCATATAAATCTGGCTTTTCCCACTGCAACCACGTCTTCCTTTTGTATTTTAACACATGTTATTGTTGTGTACCCACCTTTCCTTGCTTTAAAAAGGGCAGCCATGGCTCCTTATGGTCGGTTTGATGTAACTAGCTACAAACTAGGGGTGCTGATGCGTTTGGGTGCTATCGGTTACTGTGTTTGCTTTATAATGCTTGAAACTTGGTTAGGTCATTTCACAATATCATTTCGCAATTTTACGTCTTTATGTTTTTATATAGCTATATCGCTATCAAACAGAACCAATAGGCTTAGAACATTTTCACTTTAACAACTTCCGGATATTAATAAAGTAACAAGGTACTAGCTACAAGGACATTGAACGCATCAAATGACCTACTCTTCCAGTCAGGTTACATTTTAACTCAAACATTGAGCCATAGACAGACCCTAATTAGCTTATTAAAGTTATATTTTTTATTTTTTCACCCTGGAAAAAAGAGCATATCAAAGAAAAACAATTTAGGTCTTAATTAACTTAGAATATTCCAGAGAAATTATTTTTATATGAAAGGAAAAGAAAGAAAAAATCCAGTAGCCATAGTAGTCCCCTCAATTGCATTGCTTGTTCTGCCATAGGAGATAAAAAATATAAACAGCTCTTTCATTACCTAGACCCCATAAATTTCTTGTAGGAATATTATCCAAACAACAGCTTTTGTTTCTGTACAATAAATAAAAGTTATCCAGCCAGGGAGGGTTCAGGTTTTTCACAACATGTTTATTTTAGCACCATAAAAAGTCACTTAAGGTTGTCCAGTGTAATGCTCTCATTCTGTCTTTCCTTTAGGATGGAGCGATGATGGTAGATGTTTAGGAAAGGATTGATGAACGGGGCTTTGGAGAAATAAAAAGCTAAGAGGACCTGGCTACAACAGCACCAGACGGCCAGTAGGTGTCATTCATTCACTTGCTGGCAGAGGTGAAGGTGAAGCATCCTCTCTGGTGGAACTGCATGTCCCTGATACGACGCATGGACTGGATCTGGGGCTGGAAGGCGCAGAAGTCGTTGTAGTGTCTGTAGTCACCACACTCAAACAGGTACTGGTAGCCTCTGTATCCAGGGTACTGGTAACCCACCCAGCTGAGTTGGACAAGAACAGGGAGAGATGGCAGTGAGTTTCAGTGTAGTGGTTTTAGATCATCTGAGCAGTCCAACACAAATGCAGTCTCAATTTCCTCTTTATTAATTTATGGCCTCTTTTAGTAGTTGTTTTTCTAGATCTTGCTGGATGTTTATGTGGTGGTATTTTTTGACATGAATAAGTATCCTTGTAACTATTGGCTTCTATATTAATTTCTTTTAATTGAATTTCTTGATGGATTTACAGTCATAATTAGATGTCTGTTTTCCTGTCAGACACTGAATTGCTGGCTTAAAATATAAGTATCAACAAACAAAACATCATGCAGTCAGCATCAAGCCTTGTGATGACATGACACCATACTTGTCATGAACAACTACATTGTAGTCTAACTCTAGGCCTGGGGTTGCCTGTAGAGCAAGTGCCTAAGAAAGTGTTTTTTGCAAAGATTCTCTACTTTACATGGAATATGAACCAATACATTTGCTCTGAGGCCAAATAATTAAGTGTCTCCGCATGGTCACGAAGTTAAAAGAAATCAAGTCATTAATCTTGATCCTCTAATGAATCACTTCTCTTTAAAATGCCATAAACCAAAGCTATATTATTATAGCAGAACAATATTTCTATCTGTGTGTACTCACGATCCTCCAGGCACCCTCACGCTGCCCACTCTGTCGCAGAAGCCATGCGCCCAGAGGGTGGGCACATCATCCTCCTGGATCTCCATCTTGTTGCCCTTGAAGTCAGAGAGCTCATACAGGCAGATCTTGTGCTCCATGCTGTCCTGTAGGGAGAAAATGAGCATACATGATACATGGGCTTATTTTGTTACATGTGCTAGTTTTTTTTTTTTGTTTCTTTGTTTTTTTATAACCCCACAGTGGCTGTAAGGGCAGTATGAGTCACAGGGTCTGTCTGTGTTTTATACATTATATCTGCACCAATGTTCACCACTGGAGCTGATGATTACTGAGTTATTCAGTGGAACATACTAATCTTCTAAATTAAATCTAATAATATACAATGTACTGCAGAAAGTTGTGCCAAGTTTGATCAAAATAAGCTAAAGGCTGTAATATTTTATAAAGACCATTAGATCATAAATCACCTACGTCTGAGTAACAATTTGGCTAAATGTAATGTTTTATAACACAAGCCTTTACTATAACACATACCATGCGGATGGGCCTGAGGGACATGAGGCAGTCGCTGCGGTAGGAGTTGCTCCAGGTATCCCAGCGAGGATACTCTCCCTTCTCCAGGATGAACATCTCCCCACGGAAGTTAGTCTGCTCCCAGGCAACAAAGCTGGAGAAGGGAGGCCGCCAGGCACAGAGTGGGCACAGGAGTGGAGAGAACAGGAGAGAAGAATTAGTGGGAAGGTGGCAGTTATATGCCAGTAGAACATTAGAGATAGTTTGTCTGCAGCTGGTTAAGTGAGTAGATGTGTGTGTCCACTTACGGGCCGCACTCCACAATGATACTACGCACTCTATCCATGCCACGGTCACACACGTTCATACACTCATTCTGGACCTCGATCATCCTGCCCTGGAAGTTCTCCTGGTCGAACAGCATGATCTGCACAGGGGACATATTAGAACTTTGAGTGCAACTAGTCATGAATTGACAAAAGAATCCAAATACTTGCTTCAAGAACCAAAGAAAATCAATTACTCAAATTAATTTCAGGATAAGTCAAGCTCTACTATGCATAACAAATCACCTCAAAAGGCTCTGCTGTAACTGTGTTTTTCCATTTACTTGAAAGGATTTTCAGCTATTTTGCTGTAATTCAGTGGCAATTACTATTTGGAATGTGCAAAGCTTCACTATTTATAAAGCTCAGTAGCACAGGGTTTTCCAAAAACAATATAAGATATCAAATTAATCTCTATTGAAGTAGCAGTAGAAATGTCATCAGATATGAGCAAAAAATTTTAAAGACAAGTTAGTTTAAGAGCTAAGTGACAAATCTGCTTTGTAATTTGGTTTCACTGACATTAACAACATATTCAGAGTAGATGCTGGAAAAGCATTAATGCCGGAGTGACTCACTCTGTAGGATCCCATGCCAGGCTCGCCGGTCTTGGTGGCCTTGCTGGAGGCAGCGGGGGCAGGGGCTCCCTTGTCCTTGGCATCAGTGCCCTGGCTGGAGGCGGACTTGGCAGTCTGAGACATGGTGAGGGGCTTCAGGAGAGTCTGGGTGAGAGATGGAGGAAGACAAGGGGATGAACAAAAATAGAGGTGTAAATGGGAGTGTTTGTATTGAATGAAAGGGAAGGAGATATGGATATCAGAGGGTGAGTGTGGGCCAGTCAAGGTGTAAAGGGGTCGTAGGGAAGTATTTTTTATGTGTATATCCAATAAGTATTTGGATTTGGAACTAAACCACAAGCCTGCTGTTATATGGGAGGCTCATTGGGGTGCTGGACTTGTGGACATTTCCCCAGGCTGAGGGTGGCTTGTCTGGGTGTGGTGGGCAGGGAGTGGGCCCTCACTCTGGTTGTGTGGTCATCCCCCTCTACTACACTGAATGTACTGGTGTATGTCTGTGTCTGTGTGTCCTTACCTGCGTTAGTATAGCTTGTAGTGCCGTGTGAGGGAGGCTGGCTCGTGCTGGTCCCTTCAACGCTGTACCCAAGCTTTTATACTCTGGCAAAGGCCAAACGTAGAGGCTCACAGCACAATAGAAAGCCTCTCGTCATCACAGTTGGCCTGTGCCAAAGCCACCGGGTCATCACGTAGCCTAGAAAACACCGCCGGCCTCTCTGGCCTGCCTGTAAGCATTTTACTATCAAAGGAAACAACTGACCCAGGCATTTTTCCCATGTGTTGGAGTGGTAGAGCTGTAAGCTAGTTGCATGTAGAGAGAAGGAATGCAAAGGTCCAGAGGGCACAAAGAGGTAATCCCCCCTCTCTATCACCTACACTGCCACCTACACAACAACACAACCTATTCTTTTTTTCTTTTGACTTGTATGAAAAAACATAGACTTACTATTTAAAATTCTCTCTCCATCTGAACCCATTGACGAGACCATACCATTTCTTAGTCCTGCAGAACCACAAACATGTAAACAATAGTCTTAACAGTAAATTTTGACATTAGATTTGTTTTCACTTTGCACAAAAAAAGACAAGAAAAATCTTTTTTTAATAGATGTTATCGTTCAACCCTTGCATAACCAAAGGCTGTGCAAACTAAAATTTGCTTTCTTACATAGAGTTCAACAGGGAACTGTTTTGCCAGAAATATTATAATTACGGCTTCTATGTAATAATTTTGCTTTGTTTATAACATACAAGCAAAAACAAAGAATGTATCATTTTGTGACATATTTGTAATATTATTATTAAGTACAATATTATGATTTGTATTTGTACGTATTTGAATTATTTGCATTCAGTCCAGTTGCTCATTTGACTTCATTATAACACATTTCCTCTCTCATGATGTCTTTCCACCCAGTCATGCTTGTGGTGATGATGAATAAGAGTCAAGAGCAAAGCTGTCATGTTTACAAATCAGACACTTTAGATATTCATATTGTATGCAGTAACTTATTTGCCAAATCTATATTATATAGCCAGTGCAAGTGTTTGGGTTATTACTTATTTACGATAATAACTTAAACTTAAACTGTAACATTTCCCATGTGGCAACACTGATAGGGCATCACTTCGTCTTCTTTTTTTAAAAAATATTTTTTCTTTTTTTATAATTTTATTTTTCAAGAAGGTTTTGTACAGAAAAAGTAAAATAAAAAGAACATTTAATGAGGGGTGTACACAATGAAACACAATACAATAACAATATACAGGGAAATACGGTTTGATAAAGAAAAGAGAACACATAAATATAAAAAAAAACGATTTCCACAATCTTATTAAAATATTGGTCCTCCATTTCTCCCATATTTTATCAAATCTATCATTTTGGAGTTTGCTGTAAAGTGTGATTCCTTCTATCACAAAAACCAAGTAAACAATATGATGGCAGTCTTTCAGGGTTGGGTCTTTTTTTTTTTTTTTTTACTTTTTATTTAGATATTTAAATTTTTCTACAAAACAGAACATTCTCTGACATAGGACTGTATGAAATAAAACACAAGTAAATGGAATACAATAGAAATACCATAAAGAGCAATTACATAGAAAATAAATATTTGTTTGTTCGCAAGGAAAATTACAGCAGTACAATATCAGTCATGGAGAGACATAACAATCTCATAATAGCCCCCATTCCTTCATCTGTCACCCAAACACTGAGTAACACAGTTCCATCTTTGTTCAAAAGTGTCCATCTTTAGTTGTAGACTTGCGGTCATTCGCTCCATAGTGTAGACCCTTTTCAGTCTCTGTACCCACTGAGTTATGTTCAGTGGTTTTGGATCCTTCCAGTTGACAGTTTTCATTTTCTTAGTGATTAATAAAAGCATCCGTAACATGTGTCTTTGATCTGAACTGTATGTCTCCTTAGGTATAGCTCCCAGTAGGAATATAAGTGGGCCTAATGGGGAGTTCACTTGTAAGATTTTGTCAGTTTCTCCCTTGACTCTCTTCCAGAATCCTTGGATTACTGGGCAGTGGGTTGGGCCATTTATATTTAACCATTTTTTTTTAGCAATATCTTTATGTGCAGCTATACCTAACATTCCAAACAAACATTTAGGCATCACTATATGTCTTAAATACACTTATCCTGCCTTATCAGGAGAAATCAGCTAGCCCGTAAGAATATATCTAACAACCTCTTTAAAGCTTTCTAGTGATCATTAGGTTTGTTAAAGCCTGTAAACTGTGTTGTTATATAATAATAATAATAATAATAATAATAATAATAATAATAATAATAATAATAATAATAATGAACGTTCTATTTGTATAGCACTTTTCATAGAACGCAAAGACACTTTACATGCAGCAGATAAAAACAGACACCAAACACATTAAAAACCAGTAAAAAGCAGGTGCAAAAGGCAAGTATATGAATATAAAGCTATTAAACATTAAAATTAAACATTAAAAGCAATCTTAAATAAATACGTTTTTAAAAGGGATTTAAAGGTGTTGAGGTCGGAGTAGTGTTGGATATAAGTTGGGAGCTAAACTGAAATAAAAAATGTCTTTGTACGATATCCATCATACACACCTCTGACTAGTGCAAAGGTGATAAATTCACAAGTCTCCAAAAATCTCTATTTTCACTGTTTTCAGGCTTTATGCTATCCCATGCAAAGTGCATTCAGATTCAACTCCCCACTTTAAATAGGCTTTTTTTTTCACCTACAAGAACTGATTCAGACTGACTCTCATCAGTCACAGAGCCATGTCTGTGTTTTGTGATCATTTGCTAACATTAGCTAAAACTAGCCACCTAGCTAAAAGCCTGAACTGTACCAGAAAAACAACAGCATAAAAAAAGTTTGTCTGATTAAGGAAAGAGAAAATCTTTATTTCTGATGAAAAAAGACATATTACTGCAATAAAATTGGATTCAGCTACTAAATAAATATTATCTAATAAACAAATATCAGTCCATACTAATCACAACATCATCATTATAGCTGGCAAACTTTTTTTCTGGCCTGTAAAGGTGAAATAAAGGTTGATAGTGATGATGATAATTCGTGGATTATGTGTGGATTATCACCTCAACCGTGATTATTGGTGTGGGGGAAGCAGGGTTAATCTGTGTTTGATATGTGCAGATTAGATATGAACTAATCCCGCTGCATAATCTGTGTGGTTCCTGTTGCATACTTTATTATCACTAAGGTTGGGGACCAAAGTTGATAAATTTATGGTACTGTCTGAAATGGAAATTTAGCTCTTCATATCAAAACCTATCAAGAACCAAAGCCAGTAATGAAATGTTTGAAATTCATAGTCTTGTTTCTTGTTATTTTGGACAGATCAAAAGCCAGTTGTTTCTAATTGAATTTGAAATGTTGCAAATTATATAAGCATATTAGCACTCTGGCATATTTGAATTCTTATTAAACCAGAATTTTCTTAAATCCATAATTTTGGATTGTGATTTCTAGACTTATCATTGCTTCCATTAAGGAATAGAGGATACAAAGTGGCTTCTTTTTATATGTTTCTGACTTTGTCATTGACTATCATTATTCAAAAAGTAGCTGAACTAACAACAAATTTGACATGCAGATTTTAAAGAAACTCGATCTTGAAATCTATTGACCCATAGACCTTTCGTCTAGTATCACTATAGGGCAAAACTTTTTTTTAATCTCATGAGTCTTGACACAAATTGTGGAATCCCAAAAGGAAGAAACCTATTGATTTTTCAACAGCCCTGACTTTCACATCCTGCTACTATCAATACAGCTTCCCCTTGAGGCTTTTGTTGTCCAATTTTCTTCCATTTACTCGTCTAACACATCAGTACATCTCCTTCCCACACTTTATTTTATTTCCTGCTTCTTAATCATGTCTGTAAAATGTAAAAAAAAAAAAAAAAAAAAAAAAAAAAAAAAAGTCAGCTGACAGAGATTATTAAGTCTGATTTTTCAACAAATATTATTGTGTAATTAAAGAACGATTTTTCTTTAACATTATCTGTAAATATCTATTGGTGATTTTGGTGACCCCATGACCTTTCCTTTTTTATCTACATCTTTTTCCACTATTGTGTAATTTATGCTGCATGATTTTCACTGTGATGACAAAATAAGGGTGTTATTACACAATGGTACTGAACAGTGAAATTTGCCTTTTAAATGAAGTTACCTTTTACAATGATGATTCATTCAGATGAAATGTTTCTGTTACTGAATATTTAAGTTAAGATGCCCATTCAGGGCCTCTGCTCTCTTGTTTGAGGTTGATTATGTAACAAGGCACACATTTGGCAGAACTGTTGTATACATCACATCCTGTTGGTTAAACATGTAATAATCATGGACTTATCCTTTCAAATGTAAATAGGATTATTATAATATGTCAAAGGGACAATTACACGTGAATTTAATTTTTGGACAGTAAAACAACCCATTTGTGTCATCTACTAAATATTTCTTTGAATATATGCCAAAAAATACTTTTGTACACTTAAATTTACTTTTAGAGGACAGCAGTCCCAACTGTCAAATTGGTGCATTTTCATTTTATTAAGACAGTCTGCCCTAAAACCAGTAAATGTGTATTTATCGGACCAGGTGAGATAAAAATGTTACATCAAACAGTTAAACAGAGAATATTAAATGTAAAGATGATTCAAAGTAACACTGTAAATAGCTTTTAGCTGCTTCGGTTCTCTCCATCCCTCCACCCCACTCTAACCTTGGCCCTTGGTATTTTCTCAGAGACTCTCACTCTGTCTTGTCTCACTTATATTCCTGTGTCTCCATGTCCACAGCCTATGGTGATAATGTGGCGTTTGCACTTCTGCCCCTGCACCGATTATCCACGCTTTTGTCAGGGTGGACAAAGAGAAAGGCCCCTCCCTCCTGCTGAGCCGGGGCTTTCAGCATGGCCCCTTGCCAGGGGAGGCTTTAAAAGGGTGGGGGCGCGTGGCTCCTCTCACTCTCACGGCAGGACAACCCAAGGGAATCAAAGCAAGGTGAGTCCCTGTCCCTCAGCCAGACAGACAGCACAGCCAGGGTAGCACAGCCAGGGTATAGCAGCCCCCCATATGCACACACTCCATCCCAAACCCTGTCACATCAGAGCCGGTCGGGCTCTAGGGCCCAAAAACCATCACTACACCCAGTGGGTGAGATAAATAGTGGTGATGGTGGAAATTCTCAGTAATAGCAGGGAGAAAATGGGCAGGAAATAAGATAACAAGATAGAATGGGTGGGAGAGCAAAAGAAGTCCAGATAAAGCCCCTGGCTTCTTAGACCCTCACATTTTTGTCCAGGAACCATAAATAGATACTTTCAGAATCATGGATTCAGGGTGATTCCAGTATGCAGACCACTATGCTGTTGATACTTTCTCAACAAAGCACACAGCTGTATTGACTATTCAGCATGCTAAGTTCCAGAACAGGCTTTTTGTTTGCATAGAATAATTCTTTAGTCAGCTGTATTGACTCTTGTGCTGTGATATTCATGCAAGTAAAATATTGTGTATCATGATATTTTTTGCATGTTTTAATTACTGTCTTCAGTTTCAACTTGAATACTTAGCTTGCTCTTCCTCAGTATATTCAATGTGTCGTCTTATTCTCGTGTCTTGGTGAGTGTGACCTCTGTAGCTGTTGTTTTCAATTGTAGGCCTACTTTTCTTTCAGGCAAGATGACTCACCATTGCACCAAGTTCTCCGGCCACTGGAAGGTGAGTCTGTGGAATGAAAAACACATTCATGCATCAACTATCTATCTTACACATTTTACTGAGAGGGAGGGATGAGAGGGAGAGTTGCCAGATCTTATAAAAAGTGTGGCCAAACACCCAATCAGGTTTTGAAGGTCAATCTCCAAATTGTTTTTAGATAATTAATATATTACCTTCATACCCACCCCACCTTAGCTTGAAACTCTGGTGACAGTGTTTCACTGTCAAGCAGTTCTAGTGTATGATGCATTAATAAGCTATCAGAGATATGATATTGACAGGATTCATTTGTTTTGTCTTGTTGGCTGTAATTACGTATGGATTAAGTATCATAATCAATAAAGGGAACCAGAGCAGAAAATATAGAGAAACATAATTTTCACAGAGAGAGGCAGAATGTCAAAGAATGCCAACTTAAAAACACATTTTTAGACTCAAAAAGAAAGATTCAAGAGCTGAAATCTCAACTAACACCACAGCTTTCAATTTTCACAAGGCCCAGTGCTAATATATAAGCATACATGAATACATCATACAGCCACTAAATGGTACTAAATGGTAAATTGGGCAATTTTGGAGGCTATTGACTCACTGCTCATAGATTTTAAGAATGAAACTAAATAAATCATGGCGGTTGTCAAGGTTTTTCATCTTTCTAAAAACATGGGATCGGACAAACACTAGGGATTGATTATATAGAAGAAAAAAACACTTTATATGACATATATTAAGTAAAAATTTGTTTGACTTGTGTGTAGCCACAGGTGTCAATTAAAGAAAAATATTATAGCTTACACTAATGCAAGAAGAGTCTGCTAAATGACAAGTACATAGCAATGTGTAGTTTAAGGTGGATGAGTTACAATACATTAAAGCTAAAGTTAAAATAAAAAGCTATTGATCGCACTGTCCAATACCAAATAGTTCTTTAATGAAACAGTACATAGGTGCTACCACATCCACATGTCTTCTTGAGCCACCCTATGTCTGCTTTGCCCTTCCAGATCATTGTCTTTGATGAGGAGTGCTTCCAGGGCCGTCGCCATGAGTTCACCTCTGAGTGCTGCAACGTGATGGAGTTTGGCTTTGAGTCTGTGCGCTCCCTCAGGGTGGAGAGTGGAGCGTGAGTAAACATATACACACATGCAGAGTGGTTTTACAGTCACTGGAAGAAAAGGCAAAAGCTCTTAATTCATGTGAAAAGAAAGGCAGTTGGACTTGTCTCAAGTTGCTGACTTGAGATGATATTTTTAGGCTTCTGATGAGTAAGGTTAAATGGCTGAGACCGTTGAGAGTCAGAAAGGGTAATGAGAAGATGATGCTTATTAACTCACTTTTCTTCCCATGCTTTTCTTCAGCTGGGTGGGTTATGAGCATGCCTCCTACCAGGGACAGCAGTTCGTGCTGGAGAGGGGAGAGTACCCCCAGTGTGATGCTTTTGGAGGTAGCAATGCCTATCACATTGAGAGAATGACTTCCTTCAGGCCCATTGCCTGTGCTGTAAGTTCAACAAAATACTGTGACCCTTTTTCACTCTACTTTTGTGTTTGTCAGATAATTCATGTAGACTTGAGCATCTGGAAAAACAACTTTTTTTTCCCTCCTCAACAGAACCACAGAGAGTGTCGTATGACTATCTACGAGCGTGAGAACTTCATGGGCCGTAAGGGTGAGCTTAGCGACGATTATCCCTCCCTCCAGGCCATGGGCTGGTGCAACAATGAAGTTGGCTCTTTCAGGATCCAGTCTGGAGCGTAAGTGTGCCCAGTAGACTCTGCCATTTCCCATGCCTTCCACATTTGATTTAATGCTCACCTATTTCTTCAGCCTCTGCACAGCAGTCTAAAATAGTCCTGCTTAGCCTTTCACAATCTTTCGCAACAATTTCATCGGCACTTCCCTCATTCTCACTGTGATTTCTCAACAGATTCGTGTGCTACCAGTACCCTGGTTATCGTGGATACCAGTATATCATGGAGTGTGATCGTCACTGTGGAGAGTACAAACACTTCAGGGAGTTTGGCTCCCACTGCCAGACCCCTCAGATCCAGTCCATCCGCCGTATTCAGCAGTAACAACTTATCCAAACCCTTTCTCCCATGTGACCCTTCACCTTTGACCCTTGCTTCTTCCCAGTGCTGAATAAACTGTCTTTCTTAAACCCTACTGACTTTCACCAATGTATCTGCTTAACAGATAGGTTCATAAAATGTGTAATTGGATGCCAGTGCCATCTTTTACACATTTCACAGTTTTCTGAATGATAATCAGTCTGACAGAGTTCACATAAGGGTGTAATAGGAACTACCTAGTGTGAGTGTTTTAGCAATAAAGAATGAACTTGAACAGATGATAATGGACAAGTGGGTTAATAAACAAAGCATAGATGTAAAACTGATAGAAAACAATCAGCAATAACTTTTTATAAGAGATGCATTAGTCAATATCAAGTGAATGTCAACAGAAGTATAATCTTGCATTTCACGAAACTTACATAGATAAGGGATTTACTGTTTTTGTTTGAAAGACTAAATCATTCATTGGTATTTCTAAAAACTACACATGGTGCACATGCAACTTATAGCTGTTCCTGTCTGAATTTAAAGGCATTTCACTAATATTTGAGCTGAATCTAGATAGGGACACTCTTAAAATGTGTATAGCATGCTTTTTCAAGGTTAAAAAGTATCATTAGCTTCCTTTATGGTATCTATACTGGAGATATTAATATAAACACAATAAGCAGCAGTCTATTGCAGTGTATTAAGGAGCATTACCATTACTGACCAGAAAACGGCACTGCGTTTCCACCAATAAAACAAGAGACACACATCAGCTTATCTGGGCGTCATATAGAAAATCATTTAGTCTGGTGTGTTATTTGTTACTGTCATAGGCGGCTGCAACTGTATTATTTGGACTGGTAATAAAAAACAAGTTATTTAGTATCAACACAGAGAATAGTCTGTAGTTATACTGAGCACTGTTAGCTGTAGCAAAGCTTTTATTTTTGCTGAGGCCTACATTTTACGTTTTTCTCATGGAACTGTACCCCTCTGTGTAATTTCCTGTAAATACACTGGCTGTTATTCTCACTGAAATGTCGTAAATCACAAACAAAAAAAGGTCTAAATTTATAAAGAGGGAAATTCCCACGTATGAACTGGTGACACGACGAGCTGGTCGTGTATGACGCCGTATTGTTTCTGCTTTTATTTTTGGTTCCGAAACAATATTACTGTGTTTAAATATTTTCGAACCCCACCGTGAACATGGCCTGGGTCCGGGTCCGGCTCCAGCCACTGACCCGCTCCGTGTTTTACAAGCCTCTCGCCGCCGCAGTGGGAGGAAGTTGAACCACAAAGCAAGCAGTGCCACTGTGCTAGCAAAAAAATACAGAAAAATATATCGAAGGGGACTTCTTCTAAACATGTGCCATATTGGAGCTGGAAAACGAGCCGCTTAATCGCAAGAAACGGACGTATCGTGTGGTGTTCTGCTGGGAGGCAGAGGACGGACACTCGGTGAAGCTACTTAGCGGTTAAACTAGCCGAGTGTGGGGCTCCCCAGCGCGGATAGCCTGGTAGGCAGGAGTCGCTCGCTCGGGGCTGGCGGAGCACGACGACCTGGTCGGCTCTTGCTCGTTTTACTTCAGATATCGACCTCTGTGTGGTTTCCTTGTTTAAGGAGCCCACCAACACAACGTCATATTAGGCATTTTCTTCTGTCTACTTGTGTTTTATTTGCCGTCTTCTCCGTCGCCTTGTCAACTGCCACATTCACGGCGAAGAGGAAAAGTTATCGGTTAACAAGCAAACTACCGCTGGCCAGCCGATTTCCATCTCCCGTCGCTCCCTCCCCCTCCTCCACCATCAGCGTCACCATCAGCCCACAGTCAGTAGCTCTGTGCTGGGTCTCCAGGCGAGGAGGGTCCCCCCCAACGCTCGGGGTAACTCATCAAGCAGCTATGGATTATCTTTCAGGATTGTGACAATATTTTTGAATTCATCGGACTCTCAGAGACTGTTTTTTAGGAAAGCCTGCGAGACTTCCCCGATACGAGCGGCCAGTTAACTCGCTGCCGTTAGCTTAACGTTATTAAGTAACTAAATCGCTGTCTGAAATCGAGCCAATGTTAGTCTGTTAGTCTGCCAGCTAGTGACTGTGTTTCCTACTGGCAACAAGGGCATTTTTATGTGTCTCTGGAACCGAAATAGTCCAAACTAGATGTGCAGACTGACTTATCACGATATATTATTCGTTAGTTAGCCTACTGGCTAGCAGGTTTCGTTTTGCTAGCTAGCGTGGTAGCTAACTAGCAGGCGAACTAAATATCGATATTGCCACCAGGCTGAAATAAGTTGTCTGTGGGCCGCGTGGATTTTACTCACGATTACTTAATTACACCTCTTGTTTGGACTGTATTTGGCGCTAAACCCCTTAAGTGTTTAAGTGCATCTTTTGAGCGACTTTCTTTTGCAAATGATAAGCCGATAAGGAACATTTCAGCCTTAACATTATACAGGAAGCCGACAACGACGGCAACATAAACAACAGCGGTGCGTGGATTTTATGGAATGCAAATCATGAGTCGGGGCTCATCTGTAACCGGTGCATGTAGGGTTTAATTTGTGCTAACATAAATTAGCTTTTCGGTGCACCGTCGGAGATATAAAGGGCGGGTGGTAATATACATTTCTCAAACAACCTGTCGCCAAGTGTCCTCCCTCTTGAGTTATTTCGATCTCACAAATATCTGTTTGAGACGAGGTGAGGCAACAACACATGTCTAGTTTTTCTAACAGTAGAGCTGGTTTTCTGCTGTTGTCGAAGCATAAGAGGAGCCACTCACATTTTCTACTGTGCAGCTACTGACTGCCATTCCTCTAAAATTAGAACATTTTTTTTTTCTTTCGAGAGCACAGTGTTTACATTTTAAGGAGAAACCCAGAAACACATGCCGCACTGGAGACAAACCAGTCGTTTGGACATATTTCCTTCAGGAGGACCAGGGAAGTCTCCGGAGACTTGTAGGATTTGACAGCTGTCTTCAGATCCAGCATCTGGTGCATCTACCTATCTGTGTTGGCTATATCACATCTCCATAAAGCGAGGAAGTGCTGCTTTCACAAGATCTCATCTGTCTGCTTGCATTGTTTCCCTTACAATTCGCCTTCAAGAAACCTGAAATTTTTGCATTAAATGGGATTACAAGGACGGTGATCTAGAACCTCTGCTGAATATATATTTCTCCTGCAACCTGTCACCCAATGTCTTCCTCCCAAATTTCCTTTTTTTCCATCATAATGATGGCACTTTGAGGCGAAGTGAACAGACTACAGCCTGTGACAACGACACCATTCCAGTCGATGGTCAGCCCCACCGTCCGCTCTGCTGGCCCTGTCACGCACCTCGGCCATTGATGTTGGTCATATCTGGTGGACTTTGTTTTGTAAACCCCTAAAAACAACCATCCCCAACCCGGTATTTTATTGATTTGGTCGTCCCAGGGTCGAAAGATGGCGGACCTCGAAGCAGTGCTCGCTGATGTCAGTTATTTGATGGCGATGGAGAAGAGCAAATCTACTCCAGCGGCCCGGGCCAGTAAGAAAATCATCCTGCCTGAGCCCAGGTAACCACATTTTGTCATAAGCTTTCATGTTGTTCTGTAGCCGGTGCTTGTTTTTGTTTGCTTGTCAAATTGATTAATTTATTGTGCATGCTTTGCTGCCAAATAGGGAGATGGAGGCGTGCTTCCTCTCAAACCTGTGACTTACTGTAGATGCTAAGTGAAATGACAGTAGAGCTGTGAGATCCTGCAAGAATACAGTCAACTCTGTCGTTTCATTATATCATCTAAACTGCCATGCACCAGACTAATGTGTGTGGTATTTTACACCCAGCGCCAAATTTGAGTAATTAACCTTTTAAAGCAGAAAGCCTTATATTTAATATTGTGGGTTACTGTGACAGGATATGAAGCAGCTTCATGCATAGTATTTATCTTGTTACTCTCATCTGTTTAGACAATGAAGTGATGGTAACTAGAGCATGCTCTAAAACCTTGAATCGCATTTTTAATTTGATCCCAAGCTTGATGTGCATTCTGATTGTTAATATGTGCCATGCAGCAAACACAGCACATTTACTTATGCCTGTCTGTGGTGCTGTAAGTCCTTTGATGCAGCTGCACTATCTATCTGTGCAGATTCTGCTCAAGCATGCTGTTTGCAAGCACCCAGCAGAGTATGTAGCCATCACTTAGAGAGATCACTACTGCTACAATCTGATTTCAATAACTCGCCTTCCTCCTAGCCATGACTACAAATAGTTTTTCCCATGTATGCAGCTTGTCTGTGTCAGTTCAGTCTTGACTAAAGGCATAGAAGTGACGCTACTTGATTGAAGAGGATGTGGTAACAACTTGGTTTGTTTTTCATACAGGGTTTGTAAGTTTGACAGTGGTATTTAGGCAAATGACAGCCATTGTGTGAACAGTAGGTGTATGTGAAAAAGTTTGTCACATTTACTTTGCATTTACATATTTTTTGCAGGCTATTAACTAATCACTGACGATAATGTTTTGTTGATGCTGTAGTAATGCTCTATTTTGGTTTGGTTGGTATTAATATTTAAACAAATAATGACTTTGGAGGAAGTCAGTGTGAACATTAACATTACACCACTGATCAGCAGAATGCAGTGAACCAGACAGGGAAGGTAACACAGTGACAAATGTATAATTTTAATTCATTACTTAAATGTGAAAGCTTGGATTACATAGCATTAAGTTGTCTGTATCTGTAAAGGTTACATGGATCAATGCCTTTTTTTTATCCATCAGACGTGCAGAATTTTCTTTAACCATGACAGGTTTATGAAAACAATTTAATGATGAAATGTACAGTTTAAGAAGGCATTCACAGTTTGCAGCTAATTCTCCCCTCTGGCAGTTCTTCACAACAGCAGTTGAAAGCAGATTATATTACCAAATGGACAGTTAGCAGCATGAGTATACTGGGGTTAAATCAGATTACAAGCCATAAAGTGAACATTTTATTGTTGATGCATATATTGCAGTTGATTGCATTAACAAATTTCTCTATGGAATAAAGGAGGAAAGGAGTGAACCACAGTTTTCTTAAACTTTGTCCGGTTTTTAAATGGAGCTGTGTATAACCAAGGTGTATTCTATCTTAAGGGTTTCCTTGCTTTAAGAAGGAACTAGTTTCAGTATGGTATCATAGTGAAGTTGTAGAAACATCAATCTTGTGTCAGTCCACCAGTGCATTACAGTTAACATTCTGTTCCATTTAATTGTAGTACAAATTGTGACACTTCTGTACACTAAAAGAGCTGACGCCAGCATGATGGTTCACTAAGTTCTGAAGCAGTATAGATCACCTGTCTAAAGAACAGAACCAAAATAGCTTGAAGTCTGACAATATGTAAAATGAAGATCAAATGACTTCTTTGACCAAGTACTAGTGGAATATTATATCTTTTGTGATGGACTGGGCAGTGGTAGCAATATTCACACTTACTGTTAGCAGCAGCGTGGTAGCTAGTGGGATGTTTACATTTTTGAAAGAATATTTCAGTATCAAACACATCTATGCAGAACTTTTTGTTGCTTTTAGCTAGCTCCTTTCCTAGTGTTGGCTCAAAGTGAAAAATGCAAATGATAACTGTGCTAATGAAAGACAGAAGCTATATTTTTGGCCTTACTTTTGCATATTTGGGCATGCATACAAGTGAACAAAAGTGGATTATTATGCATTGGTGTTTGAAGTTTCTAGGGCTCTTTTAAAGGGGGTAGAGTAATGAAACTGGGCCACTGCTGGAAACTGGTAAAAGCATTGTAGATACTAGCTGTTCTAAACTGCCACAGAAAGAGGAAGCTACCAACTTACTGACTCCACATCTTAAAACCTACATGTATTTTTATGCTGAAAACGTTTTTTAAGTAGAATATTCCTTTTAAATACATTAAATATTGTATATTCTTAAATACAATTATTGTAGATGTCAAGTTTACATTTGGATCCATTTTCACATCATGCTGGTCAAGTTATTTTCATTATTTAAACAGCATAGCAGTGGGAAAATTATCCTTTTGATACCAGCATATGAGCTGTCAAATGCAAATGCCCACTGTGTGAGTATGGTCTAATACTGATAAAATTCCATATTGGTGATTTGTTTTAACTTAACTGCGGCTTTGCCTCTATAGGTGATTACAATGCCAGGATGTACAACATTGTAAGGATTTCCCCCATAATGTTCAAGGTTCAAATTAACAGCAACAAGTGTATCAGCCTTGTTGGGGGTGGGGTGTGGGGGTGTAAGTTTGATGGGTTTGTAACCTTGGAGTGTTCAGTTTCTCTTCACATAGTGAAACGTCCAAGTGAACAGGAAATGCAGGAAAGAGGCTCGGTATTAGTGTATGTTTCTCTGAGACGGTCATTCTTTGGCTAACTGCTGCTCACAGCAGAATGCCAAGTACACCTACCTACAGGAGCCTATTAGCTAAATTTGCAGTACCAAGACCTTATTTACAACTGAACTGCCTTGCCCTTAACTTTAACCTTCAGGTGTGACAGGCGTTGGTCAGACAAAATGAAATAGACTATGATTTCCTGTTAATGAGAGTCTTATTATGAACCAGAAATATTATGTTGAGAGCTTTTACTTTAACAGCAAGAAAAGCATTACCTTATTAATCATTTACACATTTCAGGTAACCTGAACTGTGACAATGTTAGAACAGATATTGTGCATCAATTATCAGTCTCAGAATGTTGTCAGTCAAGGTCTGGACAGTTTCCCTGTTCAGTTAACTCATAATTGACTATTTTTTTTGCTCAGGTTATTGGTGTGAAATAGCATGGCTTGGATGTCTGAGACCACCATTCATTAAGCTTTTATAGTCCATGTACCCTATGGAAGCAGATTTAAAACAGTTTATCAAGCATGTACAGTGTTTGGGTTGGTGTATATGTATAGATAATTAGTGTATTTTTTCCTTGATTAAATTCCTAAACAAATTAGGATTTGAGTAAATAGTTCAAAGCCTTCATACAACATAATTCTGTGAATTTTAGAAACTTTTATCATGACAACGTAGATGGAAGTTAACTCGCCAGGGTATTTAAATACCCTGCTTCAGTATATCAAGTGGGCAGCACTGATCTCCTGATAGCAGACTTCAGGTCTTATGATTTATGAGTATGGGCATATCTGTGTCATCATGGGAAAATAACAGCATCTAGGTAAAGGAAAGCTGCAGGTGGAGATGAGCTATTTATTTGGGGTGAAGGCACGTCATATATTGAGTTGCTACTAGTGCTTTCAGTAAATGGGTGTTAATTCACCATTTATTTTGCATCATTTCATTCCCTTTGTTATATGATTCATTATGTACAACTAAAGCAACATCAATGAACATGACAGGCTTGGTAGCTAATACATTATAGAGAAGTAGCAAAGCTGATCTTTGCAGGTTTTCTCATGGTCATGTGATAGTTTATGGAAAGGCGCATTCAGAAAGTCTGATCTTGTTCTCTGTTTTTCAGAATGTCACTCGCTTAGTTAAAAAGACCACAGCCAAGTTTGTTCATCATTGAAATAGGCTTTCCAAGGCCATTCGGTTCTTACTGAAGAGACACACATTGTCCTCTGAAGTCTGCAGCTTTATAAAACCTTAAATTCTAATCTAAACCTTTCAGGCTTTTGAGGTTTGGCAGATGACATGCATACAGCTACATTTGGCCAAAAATGTTATCGTGATATACATTTTCATTTCAGGCAATATTGTTAATTAGTATTAAATGTCAAATCATTATTTCTTTTCATTTTAGCAGCTGATCTGAGTAAGATAATGGCAGTGTTCTTTATGGTCAGAACATGGTGAAGGCTTTAATGCAACACAATGTTTCAGAAATCCAGAGATAGAATATCTAAAACAAAGCACAATGAGGAAAAAAATGTGTACAGCAATAATGAAATTATGTTATGATCATTATCTGTGTTTATTGTCCAACCCTAGGTAGATATTCTGTTTACTGGTGAGTTACAATAGCATGGCAGCATGTGTGGAATTGTTGAAAATACACTACAGCGTGTGTGTAAATGGTAGAGAAGTCAGGTCCTGCAATGACGTGTTAACACTTTTTAGACAACAATGCAGCTCTAGTAAAAGAATATCAAGATCTAATAATAATTAGACTACTGCATGTAATTCAGTAATTAGAAACCACTCGTTCACTGTCATTAAGTCTACACATTATTCTGTTATGTAATTCTGTTGAAGGTCCTTGACGAAACATAATAGAGAACCCTTGTGATGGTATGTCTTGCAGTTGTCAGGTGGGACCAAAATTTCAGACTTGTGCTCAATCTATAAACTGCCCTTTAGACCTAAATTTAGGTTGTGGGTTAGTAGCCATTAAATAACTAATCTGGATCCGTGTGTTTGTCGTCATACTAATGGTTCTTACAGGGACATTCAGTCAGGAATCCAGGTTGTGAAGTGTTGACAGTGGACTTTAATCCTGAGATTTGATAGCCATGTGTCAAGGATTTTCACACCATGGCATTTGACTGATTATCACATTATTATCCAGTGATATTTGATCATAAGAGAAACCAGCCATTTAGAGTTAAGTGAAATTGCTACCTGTATAAACTATTGCCAGCAGGTGAATTAAACTAGGCAGAGGTGTTGAACATAAAAAAAACTTAATGCATTGAATATGGCTTATTAAGTGAGTTTATGTTAGATATGAGCTTTATTATTTATTAACTACCATTTTGCAGAGCTGAAGCGATGCAAGCCTCTAATGGAAAGCACTAATACACTGCTGCTGAGTAAATCAGTCAGTAAGTGCGCCTTGTAATATTGAAATTTACTTAATGTAAGGCAGTTACGTCATTACTATTATTATTAGTAGTAGTAGTAGTAGTAGTAGTAGTATTAGTATTATTACTGTTGTTATTATTGCCATAATGTGTCCAACAGAATTAGATGAAATGGTTAGATTATTCTTTTTCCTGTAAAACCCACATATTGTTATTGTGCTTGAGTGGTTCTAATAGCATCAGCGAATTTATTGAATTCAAAGTGGACTGTAAAACATATGAAGCTAATGTGACCAACATAATACTGAACTGAGAGGGAAACAAGACTGAACAAGTGGAATACATTAATTCCTTAAACTGGAAGAATTGATAAAGAAAGTGCAGTTGCATATAAGCTGCTATGTACTTCAGCATGATTTTATGCAGCATATGAGGAGTTTTCAGCCTGTGTGCTTGTGGGGGGTGCAGTTAAATGTGGCACTTTGGAGATAGCGTGGTGCTGCCACATTCTCAACGGGCCAAGGCTATGTCCTCTGGCAGAGAGGTGAGATTTTGACAGCAGCACTGAAGGCAGTTGAGATGAGAGACATGGGGGAGGGCAAATGGACATCTGTTAATATACAGAAATCCATAAAATATCTATGTAAGAAAAAAGGTGCACAAATGTATTAAAGGCTTGAAGTGAAAACAGAGATTTAGCTGTTAGTCTCAGTGTCAAGCACAGGGTTTGACCAGAGGAAAGGGTTTAAACTGTCTCTGTTCCCATAAATGCAAAGACAAAATAAAACAACTTTTAAAATCTTTTGTCAATTGCGTTCAATAATTTTGCAAACAAGGAAACTCATATGGGAAAATTCTGTCAGGTTACTTGGCAAACATTATTCATGCATTTAGTCAGAGGCCATGTCTTTTTGGGGCGAGAGATGGTCTGATGACTGGCATTGTAACTCACTGGCTGATACAGGCAGCAAGTAGCAACATGTAGTCTACAATAGTTATTCCCCCGCTCGCCCATGGGGCAGGGGTATATGGTAATACCGGGAATTCCGTCTGTCCGTCCATCTGTCTGAGATTTTTGTCCAACCAATTTCTCATAGACTATTCACCCTATTCTTTTCGAATTCGACACACATTTTCCTTACCACTAGGAGAGGGGCAGTGCTAAGTGTAGTGGCTAAACTAAAATTTTTGTAATTTTTTTAAAACACATTTTTGAAAATTTTGACTCAGAAAATTTGTCCAGCCGTTGTTTTTTTTTTTTAAAGCCTATTCACCTAATTCAGCAGACAAAGTGTGATCACAATAAAAGTTAAGACATGTCTAGAATAATGTTTGTCTTGGTTTGACTGAACTACCCAAAAAGGATAGTAATTTAGTTTAATCTAGTTTATAATGATCTTTAATTTAAGATTCAAAATTAATCCCTGACTATTCAGGGTATCAATGAGCTGGAGGGGCAAAGTGTTGTATGGCAGTCTTCCTTTTTCATTTGTTAAATTGTTTTTAACAGTAGTATTTTATTAAGTACATTGAATTGAGTATACTTGATACCAATGAGCACATGTGTGATCATATATGTTTTATTGTGTATATTCCTCTAGCATTATTGGTTGCACAGTTGTTTTTTCAGTGTTACGCATTCCCTGGATACAACTGTGATCACAATATTTAAAACTGGAGGTCATACAATGTGGTTTTCACAGATTTTTCAGCTCCACTTTATTACATTTTGCTTTTTAACTTTAAAAGCAAAGCTAAACAAAGGCAGCATGCACAAGCCAGATGTCCCAGCCAATTGTTGCTTGGTGGACATGCTATAGATACTACTGAGACACAAAATTAGGACCACTAGTGATTATTTATTGTATAGCCTGGCAATTCAGCTAGAGATGAAATGTGGATGATTCTAAAGTTGTTATCACACAAGGTGCTACTTTCTGTAGCAACATTGTTACTAGTCAGTGTAAAACTATTGTATCTTGAAGCTTTTGCTTTGTCACTTAAAAGAATAGGACGTAAATAAGAATAAGATACAATGAATGTATTATCTACAATGTTTGGTACTAATATTTGAATTGAAAGTGATTCAGAAACATCTATGCTGCTCAGTGGGCAAATAAAGAAAAGCATAAAAAAAGCATTGCTTATCTGGAAGTTGCTCAATCTGTCTGGTAAGAGGCTCCATTCACACCTCTACATCCTACATTCGTGGATACGTTTAGAAGCCAAGCAGTAGCCAGAAAAACTGGTTTCAGAGTCAAACTAGTTTCCCTACTAGAGTAATTGTATCTCTACAGGCTGAAATAACATGAAATAAACATTCATATCTTCTGTTTAATGCCTGCTTGTGTCAGCAAGTATGGTCTCTGCTGCTTATTTCTGTATAATGTGATGACCAAACATGAAAATGGTAAACCTGTAAAATAATTATTTAAGTTTAGGTTGATCCAGAATGAAATTGATTCATAAGAGAGGGTTGGCACTGTGTGTCATGTTATCAACACTGTTCAAGTACATGCCCAAAGAAGCAGCTTATAGAAATGTCAGTGATATCCTGTTAATATGTTAAATATTTACATGTCTGCATACTTCCGGAGGTTTGAAGAAGTCTCTACACAGTGGAGAGTATAGAGTTGTACCGTCAAAGGAAATTTGACATTTAACTGTCCCTGTCACTTTGGATTTTAGTAATTGTTCCCAAATAGAAAAAAGACAGTAAAGGAGAAATTATATTCTTTGTCACTACACGTCCTGTGACCTTAACTGTTGCACAGATAATTTTTCAGCTGAGACCTCAGAACGGGGGTATATACATAGACGGGGGTTTTGAAACCTATTTAATTTGTCTGCACTTGCCTGTTTCATTTTCATAACCAACGCTAGCTTTATTTAAATTGTAAAAGCCAGTGTTGCTTTAATATACTTAAAAACACATAAGCGCCTCTTTAGGTGTGCACTGACCTGCAGTTAAACATGCAGAGTGAGGCGTGTAATTTGGTTAAAAACACATGTGAAGAGTGTCCCACAGCTTGAATACTGCTGTATCATCATAGCACCATCAGGAGATCCCAAAAAGACACTTAAGAGGAGCAGACTCTAAACTAGTTTACTGGTAGAGTGGACAACACTGTGGTAGCTCTTGGTTTTATTCTAATAGACCGCATTGTGTTGGCAAGGTAAGCACGTTCCCATCTAACAGCTGGTGCTCGCTGAGACAGATGTTGGAGGCAAAATGACGTAACTGCCGCCAAAAGGAAGATGCCGTGTATTTTCTATGGGCGCTGTGTGCATCCAGCTGCACAATAAGCTTAAAGCAGACAGTAGTGTAATCGTGGGGGACACAACAATGTTAGTACAAGGCTCTTGATTCTTTGCTTCGCGTCAGTTGAAAAGACACTTAAGGACAACTTTCTGACAGTTCACTCCCACACCATCATAGCTCAGAAAGTTGAAAGTGTGGGAGTTGTGGCCCAGACTGTGACATTACTTTTTAAAGGTGTTGCACAACAGACCTGAACTGAAATTGCAATGTGTAAATGTAGAAAGAATCATTTGTATTAAGTTTGAAATTCACTTTGAAAACCAAGTTGGACATAAAATCATAACAATGATAAATGGTCTAATTTTTCTTTTCATATTACTGATCTGTAATGGAGTCTTCTGCTTCGCTATGTGATTGATGCCCCATCCACACTAATGTATTTTGCAAACAGATTTTTTTCTCTACATTTAAGCTTCTTGTCTACTAGTAAGTTGCATTTTAGCTCACAGGAACAGATTTTTAAAAATGCTTCCCAGTTTGAAGACTTAAAAACTTCACTTAATGTGTGTCAGTGTGGAAATGAAAATAAATACATTAGAGAGCAATGCTGTCACATGTCATATAGATGTGTAAGTTAGTATTATCTGCACAGCATTCAGGGCAGCATAGACACAATTGGGAGATGGACCCATTTGCTGTCGTGGCAAAATCTATAAAAAATAAAATAAAGGATATACTTCAACAACCCAAACTAATACTTAAAGTAACAGTCGCTTATTGTTTGCCGTTCAACTTAAAGGGGTCAAATTTTGCTAAACCCACTTTTATTAGTCTTTGGTACATTTATTTATGTATTTGGGGACCATAATAGTTCAAAAAGTTTGAATTTGAACCCTCCAGGTGCTGCAAAACTATCTTTATATTCATTCTGGCAAAAATCGAGTGGATTTCTATAACCCGTTTTAATTCCTGCTTAATTTGTTATGTCTGTAACTATTTACGTCACAACCTTTGCACATATAAGGTCAAGACTTCCAATGAACATTTCTCTGAGTACGCCATAATTGTTTCTCAGCAGCAGTGGTTGTGGTCCATACTGAAAATATGTCCAAACTTGGAGCTGATTACCTAAAATGTTCAGTTGTTGGTTGTATTAACGAACACAAGTGGCTAAACAGGACAGAGAAGCACAGCACAGCCAACAACCTGGAGGGGGTAGGGCGTGAAGTGGTTAATTTGCATTTAAAGGGCCAGCGCTCAAAACGACCTTTCTGGTGTCATTGCTCAGAAATGGGGTTGAAGATGGACCTGTGGAGTTGAATTAATGAAGAATTCAGACCCAAGCAGAGCATTTACAGTTTATGTAGACCACTTAGAAATGTTTTAAAATGCATAATTACCACCGCCAGGAGGTATTTTGATTGCTTTGCTTTGTGTGCGTCCATGTTTGCTGCTGCCCCCCCCCCCCCCCCGATCACCACCAAAATTTAATCATTTGTTCCTTGTGCCAGTATCAACATTTCCTGAAAATTTCATGAAAATCTGTCCATAACTTTTTGAGTTATCTTGCTAACAGACAAACAAACAAAAGTCAACATAGCGTAATGGAAGAGAGATGAAGCGGAACGATATTTTGTACAAAATTGAAGCTTGGTACCAGTCATGTGTATGTCAAATTATATTAAATTCCGATCAATATTTGTTGAGTTATAATGAACAATGTGTCGTAAATGAGATTTTCAATGTTAAACTGAAATGTCCACTGAGTCCACATTCCACAGTGGATGTGGACAATTTTGTGCCAGATACAAGATAGTGTTATAAGCTGCAGGTGTATCAAATTGGAGGCTAATTGCAGTTGTTTTGAATTTTTTTAATGAATTTTTGAAAATTGCTCAATGATGAGAGATAGGAAAATTTGAGATTTTGTGACCTTGAACTCTGGCCTATTTGGCCCAAAATTTAATGGATTTGTCTGTGGGTAAAATTTGGTAAAGATGGTTGTAGTAGTTTTCCTGTAAAGTTGCTAACAAACAAACACACACACAAAGCAAAGTGATCACAATATCTCCTGGCAGAGGTAAAAAGCTAAAAATCACTCCTTTAATGACATACTAAACCCTCAGCATCTGTTTTATCCAATATATATCCCAGTGTCCATATTTTAAAGTCTAAGGAACTATGATTTGTACTTGTGTGGACAGAGGTATATTGTAAAACAAAGCATGTGTTATCATATGAAAAGAAATAAATACATACAGCAGGAAAATACCCGTTAAAAATATCTGTAGTTGTGTGCACGTGGCATGAAGCCCCTCTCACACATTGTGTCCAGGCAGTGGTTAGAGAGGAAGATCCCGGTCTTACCTTGAGTTTCTCTTTCACATATATAGCCCAGGACAGGAACTTAATGTGTTTACACATTAGGTTTGGATAGGAGTTTGAGTGATACAAATGTGGGTGCCATCTGATGTATTAAATGGAGGAAGACATTCCTGAAAGAAACGGAAGAGAGTTTGTCAATAGTAGACATTGTGATTGACAATAATGCACTGACCTGATTTTTTTTTTTCCGCTACTGTTCTCATATTGCATTATAAATATGTCATGGCACACCCATGTAGTTGCTGGGTATAGCCCATAAAGTAGCCCATCTTCATTCATGTATGTGCTTAACTGGGTTTTGTCTAAGGTTCTTGGATAATGTCAGTGTTATTTTAACCCTGACATGTTGTGCATGTGAAGAAATAGCAACTCTAACCCTAACCCAAACCCACACAATTTATGAAGTGTCCGGACATGACTTCAATGAATACTGAGCAGTATTCTTCCTTGAAATGCATTGTTAATGACTGTCAGTATTTTTGTTCTTTTCATTCACTAGTGGCAGCCTACTACTCAAATATTCAGCACTGCCAATGCCCTGCAGATAGTTTTGCCTCATTTATCCCCTCTAGCCAGCAGTCATTCTGTCACTCACTATCAGTGGAAGGCTCGTAGTTTTCTGGTTCTGCTCTGGTCATCTGCTCCCATGAGCTAATGTTGACAGATAAATTTGCAGTTTATAGTAACACTGGTTGTCTTTAGTAGAAAGCAATGAAATGAACGTATTGTATTTGAGAGATTTGTCAAATGGTGTCCAGATAGCATGCAAACTATCTGCGTGGCTGTCACTTTAGCTGAGATATGTTTCTTTGTGTCATGTAACTGAATCAGCCTCATGAAAAAAACACACACACCAGTGGTGCATGAGTCTAATTTTAAATGCACCTGTGTTCACCAGCAGCATTGCCAACCAAAGCTATCTGAACTCACCCATCCTCATAAATTGAAAAAGTTTGTCAGGCATGCTATATAAGGCATGCTGTTTATGGTAAATAGTATCAGTTGTTTAAGTGCAGTGCCCATTGGTGAGGTTTTACACAAATAATCCTTTGTCAGCTGGTAATGATTCAGCGTGGACACAAGCAGGCCCTCTATAAAAGAGGAAGTGTTTACTTCCTAGGTTCTTGTTCTGTGGCAGTGCCTGCAGTTGTGTTTTATTTGCTGTTCATTGTTGCTGTCCCACTCCACTGGCCTGCACTGGCCTAGGTTACATTTACATAACCATGATGTTGATTTACATAACCATAGTGTCTGCTGGGCTCTACTTTTGGCTAGCAACCTCTACTAGTTTCTTTTCTTTGGCCTGGACCAATCCGAAGAGCAGGTTCCAGTTTATATTGAGTACTGTATCAGTGAATTATGACATATAATAGGAACACGTGATTGGTTCTCAAAGGGGAAGAAGGTAAATTATGCTTTTATTCTTAGCATTTTTCCTGCAGCAGTGACACATTGGACTTGATCTTGGAAGCAAAAGATTATTTGTGATTATTGTTTTTGTTCTGCTAGTACAAAAACTGACAGCAACTTGTCCCATGAGCAAGCTAGGAAAAGGAGCAGATACATTCATTTTTACGTGAATAACGGGGAAATTAATATCCAGTTGTAAGGAGCCAAGGTTTCTCATGACACTCGCTCATTGATGTCTGTGGAGGTGTTTGTAGATGTAGCCTGGTCAGTTTCCTCTTGTGGTAGTTCCCACTGCACCAGGGTGCTGGTATAGTGTTAATGGGCCCATGGAGGGGGTGCTAATTGATTCATTCTCCCCACTCTCTTTCTCATTAACACCCATTCCCAGGGTAGCTTGTATCTCTCCAGGTTCCCCTCAGACTCCCATGTGTCCCCCTTCCCTCCTTGCAGTTTGACTTTCTCAAGGGGCAGGTGGCAGGGAGAGTCTCAAACCTAGGCCAGGATCACAGATGGAGGTGGAGGAGGACAGGACTGAACATCTTTTGAACCCTGCTATTGTTGCATCTGCTAACTGAGCTACTAATGATGGTGCATATTAATCTACATATCTTCTCCTTGTCCCCTCCCCCACCCTTGTGTTCACAGTATTCGCAGTGTGATGCAGAAGTACCTCGAGGAAAGAGATGAACTGACATTTGATAAAATTTTCAACCAGAAGATTGGTAAGTTCCACCACAACAACTAAAATGTTGCAGACTCTTTCATATAAGTAGTACTATTCAAGGCTGATAGTTGTTTACTGCTAAGGATTTGCACCCCTCAGTGGCCAACAGTCAGTGGCACTGTGTCAAAGTTGAAATAAACACTTTAATACAAGTAGAGCTGTCAACAAGTGGCAAGGTTTTCTTTTTTTTTTTTTATATCCATCTCACCAACTGAATGGGTCTTATAAACATGGTTCACTTTACAAAGCTGACAAGTTGTTGGCCCTTCAGCAGCTGTTCCCTTCTTTGGTAGACGGGTTCCCTTTCAAAATAAAATCACCAGTGTTGTCAGAAATGCTGTGCTGTGTTCACAATGTACTCTAAAAGTTAGGCTGATCATTGGCATGTGCAATATTATTGCTGCGCTATAAACGGTTCCACCTACAGAATCTAGAGGACTGTTTTTTTTTTTTTGTGAAAGCAATGATATCATTTTAAAATCATTAGGGTTTTTTTTTTGGTCAAATTACTGAATTATTCTGTAAATAGCTATGTAAGAAGAGCAGGCCCCAAGCCTGTTTGGGTTTATTTCACAATACTGACTGATGTGCTGTACATTATTCTTTGTATAGTATAAATCAGTCCATTTGGCAGCAATCTGACATCAAATGCCAAAACTGGAGTATGTTAATTAATTAGATTAATTCAGTGCTTTTGTTTAGAATATCCTCATTGGCAGATTTTTGCAACTGATCTGCTGAGCACAACAGTCATTGGGTATGAATCATTATGTCCAGTGAATGAACATTTACGCCAGGTGTCCAAAAGCTTTTAAGCTGCAGCGAGGTCAGAGTATTGTGTTAGACTAACTCATTAAATAGCCTTGCCTCAGCACTTGAGGCTATTTTTGACTGTCCCAAAATGCTATCACCGATGTCTCACTGTTCACACAAACGTAGCCAAATCAAATTCCAAAGCCTGGTTCACTGTATTTTACACAATCACACTTTTTACTTTGTATCACTTCTAAATCAGTAACAGACATTTTAGGTTTGTTAAACATAGAATTAATCCAACTAAGACAGCTTTTAGTTGTGTTTTACTACAAACTTCTTGTAGGCCTAGAGTTGCGAATAGATTTTGTGGTTGGCACTTTAGTCTCTTGTAGGAAAACAGATAGTTTTACTTTTTGCTGCTGTTTGTGATCTGTATTTAGGATTGTCATTTCTGCTCCATCCTGCCCTCCAGTCAATAGCAATGCCTCTGCACCAGCTCCTCAGAGTGTTTCCATTCTGAGCAGGCAGGCAGCATGCCAGTAGTTGTGGCATACCAGGGGACCACAGCCGCCCTGCAGGCTTCTGCGAGGTTTACTTACTGTTCTAGGTCTCAGCCCCCTGTGAGAATACACTGCGTTAATTCTCCCAGCCTCTTTCTCTTTGTCTTCATCTCCTCCTCTGTGTTGCACTGTCACACTTGTTGCTGTTTCTGTTTCCCTCTTTATGTTGAAAATCATACTTCCTCCTTTCCTCTCTGTGTGCTCACATGCTTGTTAGACAGCAGTGTGAAAGCCATGCATTCACCCAGCTAATTATATTTTAACATTTTCCATGTTTTGGGATGATTGACATCTCCATATTCTGGTATTTTCAAAATGACTGTTGTTAATAATTGAGGCTGTCAAACAGAGCACAGTACCAAATTGTGATTGATTTAATGGATGTTTTTAGAGAGGTAGATTTTTACTTCTTAAATTATTTAATTTAAATTACCTATAAATTGTGCAAAAAGAGTCAAATGTGCCTTTTTTAGCTTTATGGTGTTAGATTTCTTAACATACATGAAAACATAGCTAGCCTGTTAGCCTAGCTTAGCCATACAAAAAACAAAGAAAATTAGCCTGGCCTTGCCTGCCTACCAGCACCTTTAAAGTGGACTGATTTAACACACTGTGACTCACTTGTTTGATCCACTTCTTGAAATCTTTTCATGGCTGTGAGGTAGCTTAAAATCAGTAGAGACTCCAGGAAATTTCTGTGCCTATCCAAGACAAACATGTACCTAATTACCCACACCAAATGGTGTCAGAAATCAAAGTTGAAATCGCTTTTTTTCTTTTGCTGTTTTCAAGAAAGCATAAATGTAGAGTGGTGAGTTTAGCCGCCTCTGTTGTACTTCCTCCACATAACCGCCCTGCTTTTCTGACTTTCTGTCTCCCTGTCTTCCTTTGAGCCAGACCCATATCCCCTGGTTGCTGCTGGTCATTAGCTCAGTTCTAAGGGTCTCATTAGTTTGTCTCCCAGAAAACACTTTCTTACAATGCCAGTCTGTTTGCCTGTACCTCTGGGACATTACATTCCAGGTAACCAACAAGCTGTCATCCACAGCTTTATTCCTGTGATGTAATACTTTGTTTGACTTTTATTAATGCTGACCTCTTCGTCACAGAGAGCTGTTGCACTTAAATCATGACTGTGTTTTCATTCTTTTGTTATCAGAAGTGATGATAGTTTGAAGTAAAATTATAGTATATATTATATTTTCATTCTTATTCATATATTTCTTTTGTTGTTCAGTGTATAAGATACAAGGAATTACCTCAAGTGTCATTTTAGAATGTCTGTTGGATTGGTTATTTGATTATACAGAAGTGCCGACTGATTATGGTGATTAGCAAACTAACTACAGCCTGACCAGCAGTGTGTCCCCTCTAGTGCTTGTGCTTTAAGTTTTCTTTCCGCACATACCTATTAGAATGTGACAGAGTAGTATTTTGCCAAACTTATTTCCTTAGTATTGCTATACAGAATAGATTTCTGGTTCCCTACAGTAGAACCAGCAGCTATGTGTTTTCACAGTTGAACTGATGGGGGAAAAAACTAATTAAGACATTTGAAACCAAGCTTTTCTCTGTCATCAGTGTGTGTGTGTGTGTTTTTATTCATTTGTTGTACATTCATTTGTGATTCAGGAAGATACACATCAGCTGAAAACATCTCATTTCTCCACTGCATTACTGCTACTTGATGCTTTACTTGCTCGGGCCATTTACAGAACAACAGAGATTACAGAGAACTGACGAGTCCAGGCAATGAAGCATTAGGCAGCACCAGAACAGCTTAGGAAAATAGTTGAGAGAGTGAGTGCATAGCAGTCTTTGTGTGGTAGAAATTTGAATGGCAAATGTGTGGCTTTGCATGTTTCAGCAACAAGAGATAGCTGTCTAACACTCTTTTGCATCATGTAATGACAGAAGTGGCTGTATGGTGGTTTCTGCAATAAAAACCTAAATATTGCGCTTCACCAACTTATAGCAACCCAAAAATCACTGTTTTTTTTTTTTAATCGCAAAAAAATTGGCAATCCTACTTCCATTCTCATCAGCAATTTTTACAGTTGCTGGTTTGAAGCCTTCTTTTAAAGTATTTAATCTCTTTTATTTGTTTGACATTACCAAAGCAAAGATCTGTCCTTTCACAGCAAGACACACAGAGTCATTCATGCTTAAATAATCAGCTGCCTATTATTGCCGTGCCCTTTAACTCGCTTGAAACGACGCAGCCATGGTTTTGACTCAGACAGAATTGAGAACACAAACCGCCTGTCATATTTGGCTTATCTACTTTTGTCATCTAGAACTGAATTTCAGGATTCTTCCTATTAAACATCTTAATTTGTATTAATTTACTAATTTTTGCAATTTATTCCAACCAAACAAAGGAGGACACAGTGATCACAATCAGGAAAAATCACTCCGAGGGAAAAGGTTGGTGTGTGTGGGGGGTGGGGATGTAAATATGGTGGGTGTATACATTTATTGACTGTTTTTCATAATGGATACACCATACGTCTTGTTGTGCATTAAATACAATGCAGTACAGATGCCTTTGAGGCCTTTAGCTCCTGAATTGACATTAAGCAATACTTGCTCAGATGTGAGTTTGCCTCTGATTTTAGCACTCTTAGCATGAATTGTCCTTGAGCTCAACAAGCCCTGTTGACTGTCATGACAACCAAAGTTAGAAAGAAGATAGTGCCGTGCTATTGGATTTGTGTATTGTACGCATCAGTTTTAAGTTTAAATAGCACTTTGCAGCAATAATTTATGTTAAGTGAGTACAGAATGGATTAAATAAGACACGTTTGCACATCATATTAAACACAAACCTCTGAAACGGTGCTCTACGGTGGGTTATTGGATTTAAAAATATCTGGGAAGCACCCTTCATGGTGTTGGGTACTCAGTGATCCCTGCCTCCTATATGAGTTCTGAAGGGGTGGCAGTCTGTGGCCTTTTTATAGAAGAAATATTGTCAAGGAGTTCCACATGTCTTTATATCTGATAGATAACCAGTCATTTGTGAGACCTGGTTTGAAAAGAATTCTTCCTTGTTAAGTCCATGGGCTAGACAAAAATCAGGGTCAGACGTGATGACCATTATGTAATGGACATTCTGTACACTCTAAATATAGCAGGCGCACTGGCCACTACTTCACCTTGACCACTTGTTAAAAAAATAAAATAAAATAAATAAATAAATAAATATATATATATATATATATATATACACACACACACACTATACTTTTTCACAACACTGACTGCATTGCATTTTAGAGTTTTTATTAACAGTGTGTAAACCATTTAAAATTTCCCTCCATTGTTTATCGTGCACTGCATTTCTGTTTTGTTATGTGTTCTGTTAAAAAAGAGGCTTAAATACCTGTACACATTGGGCCATAAATAGGGTCCAACTATGACTGGCAAGAAAATAAGCATTCGTTTCCACATTATCACATGTTGATGTAGCCCACTCCCAAATGACAAACTCATTTACACTTTCTGTTCTGTCACTATCCATTGCTTCTGAGCTAAGTGTGGAAGCCTCGCTAAGCCAGTGGATCACATAGGTATGCCTCTGAGCTACTGTGTTGACCAACAGTAAGGGTGGAGACTTGGGTGGAGTTAGTCACTGCTATTTGTGCCTGCTCTTTAAACAAGAAAACTTAGGATGATAATAATACATCTCATCAACATTTATAAATGTTTGTGATGATAGTTTTGTGGATGAATGGCACCTAGGTGAGTGTACACATTCAAATATGTTTATTTTTTCTTCATAAAATACTTAATTGATACATAAAAGCTTGCGAAAAAAGGAGAAGAGTCCCCTCTGCTTCCATTTAGTAAAAAAAAGGGTTTGTTTCCTTACTGTATTAAGATGGAGGAATATGTTAGTTACTTTGCACACAGTAAACACTGTTAAATATTCAAAGGGGTGTTAAAGCTTAAACAGTATTGAGTCTGTGTTTTCAAGATTCACAGTTTTCATGTCATTAGAAAAAATGATTATCTCACTTCTAGGCATGAACAAATTCAGACCACACCTCCAAAAGTATCTGATATAGGCTGAATCATAGTTTATTTGATTTTCATGACAAGTGTAGATCTTGGTGAGTGGCATAAAGTGAGGCTTTAATTCAGTAGTAGTGTGGGGTTATTAACACAGTGTTGATAAATGAAGCATCCGCATATGACCACGGTGGGTCATGAAAGTGTGGACTAATGGAGAAGAAATCCATTGGAAGAGCAGACCATTGAAAATATTATTGGTCCCATGGTGTTTTATTCAGATTGCATCATCCCCACCTCTGTGGCGCACAGCTCGTCCTCTCCTTTCATTCTTCAGCCATTTCTTCTTTATTCTTTCTGAATGTCCCCCCTTGCTCTCGTCTTTCTCTCACTCTTGCCTTTGCATTCTCCCTCTCCATCTGTCAGACTTCTGGAATGGATGATGGAGAGTTGTGTGTTGCCTAGCAACTGTGGTTGCCATGGGAACCTGACCAGAACTGCTGCATTTGCTTGTCGACGGGGAGAAATGAAATTGATTAAAGGAGGAATAAAATAGGTGATGAGAATAGAGAGAGGAAATGGAGAGTGCAATGTTAAAACGGAACAATAAATGGCAGATCCTCAACACTCTTTTCCCATAATGCAGTGTTTCTCCTGGAAGCCAGGATGTGTATGTCACCACGCTGCACACGCCTCTAAGCCTTCACACATCTATACTTACATCCGCTGTGTCCTTCATGCGTCTGTCATATCAACGCCATCATCACATGAAAAGAATCTGATTCTCAGCAGCAGGAGCTGGTGCACAATAAAAACATATGCTGAAATAATGTAATTCTAAAGCAAAAACTCATGTAAGTGCCTAGTTTAAAGCCTCATTCACACAAACAGAAAAAAAACAAACGTCTTTTTAAAAACATTTTCCAGCCTTTGAAAGAGCTGGTAAAACATGGGTTGGTTTTGATGATGAGTGTTCAGTTTATGGGATTCAGGGGAGTGGGTGGAGTTATATTAATTCTATGTAATCTAATGCATACCAAACAGTACAATACAGAACAATGCTACATACCATTTAGTTTAGTCACACTTGACAAAGAGAATTGGAACATGCAGTGCATTGTGGAGGCAGTTTTTTTCTTGTTTAGCCAGTGGAGCTGTCGCTGAATTGTAAGAACTGAACTGTGAATGCACAAGGAAAATGTTTTACATTTACAAGTATATTATCTGACTTTGTTTTATGTCTGTTCTCTTTAATCTTTTTTTGCATTGTGATCCTCAGACAGCAAACTTGTGTGTGCCTGTGCCCAAAATTTGGGCTTTCCTGCATGTTTTACATTAACTGATATAAAAAATGACAAGGTTTCATCCAGTGTGCTATAATTATGAAAAATGATATCAAATTGTACAAGGTGGAACACTTGAAACTCAAATGTCAGGTTTTTTTCTCCCATTGTAAGACTAATGTGCAGAGCCGAAGTGTTTTTGCTGAATGCCTAAAGCCAAAGAAACTGAAAATGCATGCAGTGTGTTCTCTGCTGCTGGAGTAAAGATTCCCTATTGGCCTTAACATCAGAAAGCTGTGGTCATCTATTATTTGTGAATTGACAGTTATGTTTTACAAATATCAGGTATTCATTTTAAATGAAGTAAGGTCGACTAAATAACAACTAACTAGAGATGTAACTATGAAAATTTCTTATTATGGTTATTGTGACCAAAATTATCATGGTTATCATTATTATCGTGGTATTGTTGAAATGTGAAGAGATGTGATCAACATGCACATCCAGAAAATGAAAGGTGTGCAGGACCCCAAAAAAATTTGATGAAAAAATAAAGGAAGGTCCACACAACCTATGAGCTCCCATTGTTGAAATGTGCTCAGAATGTTCAAAAAGTATTTATACACACACTGAAATAATTTAACCAAGTTGTAGTTTGAAAAAAATAAAAAAATAACAGTGTGCTTTCTGTTGGCAGAAGCATGACAATATTAACATGAAAACATCAAACATACAAATGTGTATTAAAAATGGCACCTTATGGCCATAAGAGATATCTGCACCAGAGGTGGGAATTGATAGGATTTTATCAATATCAATGCCAAAGTCGATTCTGCTTACCAATCCAATTCCTTATCAATTATCCTATCGATTCTTGAGTGTTCTTTTGAGTGGGGAAAAAAAGTAGTTGGACAGGTCATAGTGGAGCTTGTGTGACCAATTTCCATATCAAATCATTCTGAATGTCACAATGAGAGAGAGAGAGAGAGATATATGGGACAGAGGTGAGCTCGGACCGGGTCAGTCCAAGCACACCCCCGTCCCATACAGCTCTCTCTCTCTCGGACCGGGTCCATGTGCTCGTACCCAGTCCGTGTGGACTGGGTACAAGCTATCCCCAGATTTCTGTAGCACTGTCTGTGTGGCTGCCTTCAGCCTTGTTTTCAGAGGCCAAACATTGCAAACTGTGCATGTGCGACTTGAGTGCCACCACTTCTCCAGGAAATGAGCAGTATCACCGTGAATTTTAAAAGTATGGTAATCAAACACGGTTTTAATGACAATTAGAATTTAAACAGTAATTTTAACTGCTGGGAATTTTACTGCGGTTTATCGTTATACGGGTAATTGTTACATCCCTACAGCTAACTCTAGTATTTTACAGTGAATGTTGCAGTGGATGTATGTTGTTTAGTTGGCTATAGTAACCAATGATACTGTACTGTCAGGAAAATGTCAGCAGTCTTTCCTGTACTGGGCTTTTACTTCATTAGGGAAGAATTCACACAGTTTGTACTTGTCATCTACCTAAGGTTTTAGTCAAATGTTACTTAGTATAATACTGTTTCAGTCAAATAACATCTGATTTACAACCCCACCACTCCTACCATTAAGTCACAGCAGTGTCTTAAGTCTTCTAGAACCCTGCTGAAAACCTTGACCGTGGTGGATCCTAATCAGCAGGTTTTGAGCCTTCATATTCTCTATTGTTGCACCCTTTGTGCCCATTTCAACATTTAAACCCAGAGTGTCTTTGCCACATGAACTATCTATGGTTACTATACTAAGGGTGACCACCTTCAACTTTTTTTTTTTTGGACCAATTTTCTTTGTATACTGTAGGTCTCAAGGTTTTCATAAGTTTAACCTATTTGCACCGTAGCATAGGAGTCGCAGTGTTTTCCTAACTAGGGCTGCTGTCTTGTTTAGCAAATTCAGCTGAGTAGCTTTTGTAAACAGTCAGAGCTGTTCCAGGACAAGACATCCGCCGTTTCATTTGTTTAACTTTTGCAAACAAGTCCTTTTGATGATGAAGTTAGAGACGTTACGCAAATCCTCTTAACTGTTTAATTTAAAGGGTGTTCAGTCAGTCATTTTCTTTGTATACGACCTCTAACACCCAAGTACAAATAGGATACAACAGCAATAACGGGAAAATTAGTGCTCCAAAGCTAACAAATTAGTTGTAAGGTGTGTAATAAACATAATTGGGTAAATAATCTTGCCACTCAGTGTGCATGGCCATAAAGGCTTTAGATGAGTCTTTGTTTGCTGCGTAATCATCTTTTAATTAAATATTCTGATTTATTAGTCTGATGTGTCCTGCAATACCAAGGTAATATGAGCATTGTTGTATTTTTGATTAAGTCATAAAAACTGGATCATTAAGGCTTGAATATCTGTTAGATACATAATGAGAATTTATCTTTCGCTCCTTGGACTTAATATTAGTCATAGTGACATGTTTTAGGCAGTATTTCTTGGAGGTTAGTTTTGCTCTTGGGTTTGTTTTTTACTTTGTAGCAACTGGGGCTTCAGCTTTCTGCTTTATTTCGAGCACTTCATGCGTTGCTTCATGCATATTGTCTGAAATAAACAGGCTTCAAATCTCGAGCGGCTGTGTTTTCTTATTGCTAAAGCCGTTATGAATCCTGCTGCGCTGCTTGTATATCTGAAACTCACTTAATGAAAGCCTTGATTCAGAACAAATGGACGGACCCCAGTGAGTTTTACATCTCATAGGGTTGGTCTGTTGTGAGCACTCACACTTGGTAATCACTGTGTGAGAGCAGAGCAGCATAAGGGCAGCAAGATTGGCAGAATAGTTAACATTGTTTGCTAATCCTGATGTTGTACTCTCACATCGCACAGTACAAGCACACACACTCTCTCTGCCTCACACACACATACACACACACACACCCTGGCCTGCTTGGTGCTGGCTCTCTTCCACCAGTAAAGGTCAGAGTATGTATAATGCAACACACCCAATTCATCCCCTGTCTCACATGACTCTTCAAAAAGATATTTTTCCCATAAATTGAGTTTAAAATAATGTTCTTTCTCTGATGTTCCCTCGCATCAGCCCTCGTCTGTCTGACTACAGTATGGAACAGGGCACCGAGCGGGAACCTGAAATGTAATTGAGGAGACACCTTTTGCAGGAAAATTGTTTCAAGAGACACCTCGGAATGTGTTAAAGTCTCAGGAGAGCAGAAATATTTTACTGAAATAATAGCCTAAAGAGGTACTGTGCACACACAAAGGAGGCACTGAAGTTAAAATTTTCAACAAATTACGTGCAATAGACGGTGCATTGATGAACTGACAGATGATGGCCCAGCAAGTGTAATTAGAGTGTAATTAGAGTGGCACATTTCTCCTGGTGGCTTTTGCAAACAAAAGCATGCTACAGTGATTAGTGCTTGCACCTCATTGGACCATATTTGATGCACGTATTATACAATGGAGGAAATCGGTATTCACGCCAATCAGCTTTTTTTTTTTTTTAAAGAAACAATGTTCCAAAGCAGAACCCGACTTGAAACTTTCAACTCGGTGAAATCCATGCAGGAAAAGAAGTTATAACATCACAGCTGCATAAACTCTTGTCTTTGTAATGACAGTCTCAAGACTACTTCTTCTTAACAGACCACCTTTAAATCTTGAAAATTCAGTGACCATGTTGTCAATGTTGATCATCTGTTATTTCCATGATCAACCTGGTCATTCTACCGACTTTATTTTCTTCCGCTGAAACCAAATGACAGTCTCCATTGCATGTAAGCGTTTTGGTTTGTTACCCTGCTGGAGGGTCCACTCACATCTCATCATCCCGGTGGATGACCACAGACCACAGATGATCTCATAAATGTCCTGGTACACCAATGTCTGGTCAAAGTTTTCACACCGATTGCTCCATTGGGGTTCTGTTTTTAAAGAAAAATAAACAAACGTGTTGAATATGTATATCTGCCACTGCACACTGAAGGGCTTTTGCTGTAGTCGGTGCCCTCTGAATGTGATCAGAGTGTCAGATGGTGCACTCACACCTGTCTTAGACCTGTTGACTTGTGATGGACTCATCAAAGGCACATGTGAAGACCAGGTATGAATTGGGACATTTTTAGATTAGCTATTGACTGATTTTATCTACTTTTTAAAGGTGGTCAAAAGGCCCAGGAACTGAACTGTGGTGACATGGACCGTGCCGTGCCAGAGTTCTTACACTGTACAGTAGCCCTGCTCTTCTGTCATGAGTTGATAATCTGTTTTTGAAATAATTCCCAATTTTTCAAGCTAAGATTTGCTTCCATTTCCATGCCCTTTCTCAGTCCCGTGCTAAAGGTAGCATGGCTACCTGTTGCTTGGTAAGCTGATGATGGAGGGCAGAGGCAGCTGTCAGAGCAAGCGAGCTTGGTATTTTTAGACAGTTCAGGTGATCTCACTAATGAGACCAAGCACAGAGGAACTCGCGTCTGATTTGAGCTAGATGTATGCGTGTGTGTGCGTGCCTGCCTGTGTGTGCATGTCTGTCTGCTCTGGAAGAGGCTATTTGTTGAATTAGCTGGGCAGTGTTGAAGTGTTCTGCGATTAAGGTTAATCCTTGAGTCTCGCTGATGTAAGAACTGCTGTTTTCCCCTCGGTCCCTCTCTCTAATACCTTTCTCGCACGTTAAGTTCTCGCTGTTGAAAACCTGTTTGTGTGTGTGTGTGTGTTGGGTAGTGAAGGGGTTGAGGTCAGTAGCACCCACTCTGCAAACAAGGATGGCCTGCGCCGTCGACTGTGTACATACACCATGTGAGCATTTTTATTTGGATGAGCCTTAGTGTCAGTGTTGGGGCAGAGGGGAAATGATGCATCACATCTGGAGGAGAGATAAAGCAGAGGGGAAGAAGTGAGAAGGGATGATAGTCGGCGCAGGGCCCCAAACAAATGGCCTTTGGCATGAGTGAGCCTCAGACTGAATCAGTGAGGCCGCTGAATGGAAATGAAGCTTGCATTTTTTAAACAGGTGCATTTTTGTCTTAGCCTGATTTTTGTAATCTGAAAAATATCAATTTTTTTTAACAATGGTAAATATTGAGCTTTTCATATGAACCTGTTTCCATATGAGACTTGTATTCTTCTCATACATATTCTCTCACACCCTGCCGTTTTAATTATCCTTTAATGTAAATGCAGACATAACAGTTGCCTTTGAACTTTAGGAAAAATGTACATTTCTATAGCACTAAATCCATATTCATCGGTTTGTTGCTTAAAGGGCTGCATCTTATTTTATTCGGTGGTCTGTCTGCCCATATTTTATACTCGATTGTTCAATGAAGAAATGTCAGAAAAAGACTAATGAGGATAGTATTCCTTTTATTATGACACAAAGATAAAGTAAAGCGTCAAATTCCCAAATTCTTAAAGCTAATATGAGAGTGTCTAGTTTATTTGCTTGGTTAGAGATTGACAATAAGCAATTACAAAACTTGGTAACATTTTCTACTGGCAATAGATCCATTTATTGATTATTAATTTCTTGTCTAGTGTTCTTTTTTCCTCCAGTCTTCTTTAATGCCATTCTTTTGGTTACTGTTTTCCCTGTTTTTTTCTGTGTTAAGCCTGTCAATGAAATCTATTTCTTATGTAGATGCATCCAATTGGAGTCCTATTAGAAGTACACTGGACATGGTCAAAGGGTTGAAGGACACAGGGTATTGTGTACTGTACAGATTATAAACCCCTTTGAGGCAAAACTGACTCATGTTACTTAGTTATATAGATACAATTGAATTAAATTGACATGACTTCCTATAAGTGTAGTACATACTAGGCCTATGTGATACTTGAACAGAAAACTGCAGTAGACTGTTAAAAAACACAATTCCAAAGTATTCCCATATATAAAGTCTTCAATGTGAAACTAATGCACACATTTGCTCAACACCAACAAAAAAGGCCTGGTATAAGCAATATAAATAAATAAACTACATTAATACACATAAGGAGGGACTGAATTTACACTTCCCTGTGAGAATGTGCATACTTGGGTCCTCAACACTGTTCTGCAGGACACTGTGCTACACTTATGGATATCTCTTAAAGGACACTTAAGAAGGGCAGAGTGTCTGACCAAATCCATTGACCTGCCATTAAGTATAAGATCTTGTTAGCTGTCTATTTTTGCTAATACCCGATGCTAACTTGGTAAAGTCTCTGTGAAGAGGACACCAATACATTAAAAACACTGCTGCATGCCGCTCTGTTTGCAGACAGTGTGACACATGAACAAAATGCAGACTGTACCACTCCATTAGTCTTGTCTCTTGTTCTACGCCTGGATTCCAGTCTATCGTTTTGATGTATATATTTGCTTTGACCATAAATAACTGCGAGGCATAAAATAACGTGCTGTAGTCAAAGTCAAAGGATCACCATAATTCACCTGCTCAGCCTCTTTGTATGCAGCGCAGAACTGCGGTTCCTGTAGTTCTACTGTATTTCTTATTTTTGTTCTCTACATCATTGAACACATAACACCCAGTAGCCACGAGGCAATTACCATGGCAACAGCGGGTCTCATTTCTGCAAGCAACTTGGATGCGGTTTTGTATCCCCTCTCCTCCTCCTCCTCCTCCTCCTCCCCACATAATGCTTGGAGTGTGGTTTTGACTACACGTCGTGAGATTTTTATCTATTGTTGGCGTGTTTGAGAGCGATGCGCAGTGTGTCATTTTCAGCCAATAATGCCCCGGTGCCATTTTGTGTAATTACGAGCAGTGTGGTCGTGTGTGTGTGTGAATCTGTGTGCAAGATATCTGTAGGATTTGAAATCAGATGTAATAAAGAACTGCTGTAAAGACCCTAATAAGAACAAGGCAACCTCAATTCATTAAATAAATGAGACTGTACTTGTTTGACACATTGTGCATGTACCGTTTCTCAAGACAAGCAGATATATTTCCTATTAAATCATATCTTGGTAACATTTTCTGAACTGAACTGCTGAGACTGTTATGATTATTTAGTCAAATGATTGAATATCAGGCAAGTTTACATTTTGAAGTGATGAGCCAGCAAAAATCAGAGTATCGCTTATTCTTTATGGGTACAGTATTTCCTGCACTACATGCCAGTTTACATCATTACACTCAGTCAAACAGGCTAGATAGGCTGAAAGCTAATGCATCTTTTATCATTGTTTAAGAATGTCTGTATCAAAACAGCTTTTCTTTCTGTATTGAATGTTTTTGATGGTGATGCAAAGGTATATGCGCCAATATAAGCCTGTCACCAGCACTGGCAATCGGCAAATAAGATGCTGTTTACCTTATGGCAGTGGCCAATGTTTGTCTCGTGTTATATTAAAAGTTGTTTCACGACTTTGCATGATTTAATTTGGGCTCATTCAGACACGCTGTGATGAAGGGCCAAAAAACTTAACTGCCTTTCTTACATTAATCTTTTCTAGTAGGATTCAGACCCTTAAAATTCCAAGTACCACTTTGACAGGGCTCCAACAGATACAAGGATATAATAAGGAAGTATTTGTTTTAAAAATAAGGTTGGGGTAGAGAAGTAATGTGAATATGCTGACTTTGTGTGTGTGTGTGATAATAGTTGCTACAGTCATCTGGATATATTTAACCCAATCACCAGCTCACATTATTTCTTACATCGGGTCATTTTCAACTAGAAGAGACTGTTTGCTCTGTGTCTTCCCAGGGTTCCTGTTGTTCAAAGACTTCTGTTTGAATGAGATTGACGAGGCCGTGCCACAGCTCAAGTTCTACGAAGAAGTAAGTCCAAAGTGTCCCGTTTGTGCGCTGGATTAGACAGCATCACAGGATGGGTGAGAGATTAGGCCTGTAATCCCGCCGATTTAGGTTTAGCTCTCCCAGGAAGCGCTCCCCATTGTTTTGTTATGATGTTAACGCGACCCGGTGTTTCTGTTTCAGATTAAGGACTACGAGAAACTAGACTCGGAGGACGAGAGGCTGAGTCGCAGCCGGCAGATTTACGATGGCTACATCATGAAGGAGCTCCTGTCCTGTTCACATGTGAGTGCACCTTCAAATGCACTCAGTGTCACTAATGCACTCCAGGTCAAGTACACACAGGCTGCGAGCACACACCTGGATGGATGAGATGCTTCTCTAGTGCTGTGTTTCCCAACATGGTGGAGGCACCCACCCAGTAAAGCAAAGGTCACACAGGATGACGATACAGTCACATAAATCTACCACTCAAGGGAAAGGCTCTGCACACACACACAGCCAGAAAAATGACTTGTCCAAATGCAGAGCACCAGTGTTTTTATTTACTGCACCTTCAAAGTCGAACAAAGTTAAACTGCAGATACAGGCTACAGTTGAACAGGAGACAGTGCAAATATGAATAGGATGAACTTGTAATGTGACCTTTTTGTTAATTAGTCATTCACTTCAGGTGAGCGGAGTCTACCTCACTGCCCAGTGTCACCCCCAGCTCAAGGTAGGACTAAGTGGGGAGCTAGCATGAGCCGTGACTAAGAAGCAAATTCAATTCCCTTAATAATTAAAGATTAAATGAATGATGCAAACCTAAAAAGATGGAAACCAGAGAAAGAGACGGGTGGAGTGCCATACGCTTATGAAGGTGATGTCCTATTCCTCTACTCTGATCATTCCTCCAGTCTCAAGTAACTGGAAAATCCATCCAAATCAAGCTGGAAATAATGATGAAATATTCTCCATAATTCCTGCAAATTATAACTTATCTGAATAGATCATCTTCTGAACAGTATCCATATCCATAATATTCTTTCACTTTCATAGAAACAATGCATGTTCAGAATTTTCCCATTCTGTGCTCAGATTTACTCCCACATGTGTTTGTGCCCTTCTGTATGGAAGAACAAAAGTGTCCGAAGGACAAAAAAGAATAAAAAATTGCAGTAAAGGTTATGATTTGCAAATCAAAACAAAGATAGTGAATCACAGTATGTCATCATATCTGATAACTCTTAACTGATATTTCAATTTTTTCAGTTTTCAACCTAATTTCCCACAAGCCTAAAAGCTGTTGTTTGTGAAACATTCCAAAAGAAATGTGTGGAATAATGGAAGGAGAGAATTTTAGTTGTAACTAATATTTTCAGATTCTAATGATTAGTTAATTTTTTCTAAATACTTTAGCAAAAAACAGCCATAATTATTACACAGTAATTGTAAGCATTAACTATAAGTGGGCAGGTTGAAAAATATCACAAGAAACATTTTTTTTAGTGCAGAAAGCAATTGGTTTTATTTTGTGGACAGTAAGATGGTTTCATTCTCACTTGAATGGGTTGCTTTTATCGTGCATGTTGCAGTTTTTGTCACCAAGGAAACATTTAGAGTCCAGCACCATTTTCACACTATCTGCTCAACCGCAAGACATTGGGGTGATTGATCTTTGCTCATGTCACCGGAAACTGTCTGAAGGTTTGAATGGAACAGCTCTAGAAAACAGTCCTAGCATTACCGGCTTTAAGAGCCACGATTTGACCCAAGCTTGTGAGTTGACCACAAAGGAATGATGGGGAAATCCTTTGAACACTTCCCCTTACGTCCTACCCTCTCCAATATGCTTCCTTCAGAACGCCTTGGAATAAGTCCATGTTTGTCACAAATAACACACAACAGTGTATTTTTTCTTCTTGCAAGGCAACAATTTGAGGTATGTAAAGCAATTAGTGTTTGATGCCATCCAAACGGAGGAAGTTTACCCCCCCACACACACATACACACACACTCACACACAGATATTGGTCTTCTTGGTAGCAACCTCACTGCAGTATAATGTCCTGTGCATTTTACACCAGGGGATGCACATCCTTGCACAGAAAAACAGAACTGAAATTGCTGTTGAAACTGCATTTTTTTAATGAGCCTTCCTTTATTATCTTTTCTTTGTCTCAGCCATTTTCTAAGAAAGCAGTGGACCATGTGCAGAGTCACTTGGCAAAGAAGCAAGTTCCTCCAACTCTCTTTCAGGTAAATGAGCTTTCTTTACATTTACTGTATCACTGTATTTTACCAGGTTTTATTTTAACACTTCTGATTTAATTGCCCATGAATCAGAGTAGATATAATTTCATGGAATATATAACCTAAATGTCTGAGGAATGATGAAATGAAAATAGATAGCCACAGGAAAATAAATCATATCAGTCTGGATATGTGGCCAACATTTACTCATGAATATAAAGCGTATTTCCTTTTTTTTGTGTAATTTATATCCTCAACACATATGAAGGTGTAAATTAGGTGACATATACACCCACACACTCATAATAACCCATAGGTGTTTTGAAATAACCCTGTCAGATGATCTTTAGGTAGACACTTTTTCAGAACAACTCATCATACGACCATAGATTTATAGATACAGTAGGTTTATTAGAAAAGAAATAATTGTTCTCATTGAGATTTAGCATGTCCTCACAGTCAGCATCTTTTTATGGTGCAACAGCTTGATGGGCCAACAATTCACAGCTCTTTATTGTTATACTTTAAGTTAATAAACATAAGCCCAGTTTAGTGATAGTGATATAATGGTAAATCTTTGTTCATGGAGCCCTGTTGCATCCATGTTGCTTCACAAAGGCAGCAAAATAAACCTGACAAATCCTAAAATCATCAGGTCTGAAAGGTGTCTTTGTAAGAGTTGCCTGTGCTTGTGTGCTTACATGACATTTGTGCTGGAGTCTGTGTTGTACTGGGAGCCGGACGTTTGTTGACATTAGCTGACTGCATTTCCAAGCTAACACTATCTAGTGTTGTACACTGTCGCACCGGTACAGAAGCAGAGGAGGGGCATTGAAGAACTCAAGAGTGAGCATTATTATTGTAACAGATAATTGGACCTGAAAATTGCATGTATAAAATGGGATATTGTGACATTTATCATGGATGTAGGCAACTGAGACCATTGTAAGCGTTGAAATGGAGCTGTCTAATGTCAGCAAACAATCGGCTACCAGCATAAAACAAACTTCTCTTAAGAACATGAGTTTGTCCAACAGATAAAAACTATTTTATGTTTATTAACTATTGTGTACAAGAAATAAAGGACAGTTTAAGGAAATCGGCAAGGAAATTGTCACGTTCCCAGTGGCATGTGTTCAGGCCAGGCAGCTGAAGAATTTTAAAAACATGTAACTAATCCTTTTGTAAAAAAACCCAACTTTGATCAGAGGGATAATGTGACTGTCGAACTGTCACTGTCAGTGCTAATGTCTGATTGGCTGTCGTCAAACAACATATCCTACTGACAGGTTCACCAAGTGTCTTAGCTTCCTATTTGAGCACAGTGTTTGTGTTTTCCGCCATCACTTCCTATCCCATAACTGTATTTTGCAGCATATCGTCATGTTTTCCACTCTCTCTTTATCAACATTATTCTTAGGCTCCACATTCTGACATTTCTTCTGAATGTAATTAATCAGCTTTGGAAAAGGCCACCCAAGAAAATATAATATAGAGCAAAAAGTTGTCCTCTTTCAAATGCTCTTTCAGCTCTGTAAATCTAATAAACGATTTCCTCCAGTAGACTACAACGCAGGTTTTTATTCGCATTATAAAATTATCCCCAGTGAGTGAATTTTCCCTGTAAGATATTACATCAACCTGTCACTATTTCCTGTATATTTAGTTAGCCCTCTGTTGCTCAAAGTTTATACTCAGCTGTAACACAAAGGCTTCTTTAGACCTCATTTGTGAAAATGCAAAAACAGAAATGTTGTGTGGGAGTTTCTGTGAAACAAGTTGGCTTTAATATTTCTTTTAGTCTAGCCAGCGTCTGTATCCGGTTCAGCCATCGGAAAAAATACTTAACAGATAATGTATATTCACATACATTTGCAAAGAATTTTTATCACATAGTTATTGAGACACCAGAGCCAACACTAAAACACCAGCAAACTCCAGCCTAAGCTGTTTATGTGTCTGTCCTCTGCAGCCATACATAGTGGAGATCTGTGACAGCTTGAGAGGGAAGATCTTCCAGAAGTTCATTGAAAGGTGAGGCAGGGGTAGATGGAGGTGGGGGGAAGTCGATGGAAGAGTTCCATCATTTTGCTTCACTTGCACTGCATCAGTTCACATTTGTATCCCTTGTGTTTTTCCCCCTCAGTGACAAATTTACTCGTTTCTGCCAGTGGAAGAACGTGGAGCTCAACATTCATGTGAGTTGGATATTTTATTGGACTTTGTCATTTTCACACATACACCAAAAAAGAAAAGGTAACATTGTTGCCTTTTAGTTCCGATCTATTTATTTACCTCAAACAAGCCTTGGAAGCGTAAACATGGTGTCATCCAGTCTGCATGGGACTTACTTATTGGACAGTTTACGTGACTCATCAAAACACACCATCAAAACACAGTGTATATCCACGGCTGATGGTCATGTCAGAAATCACTGCACAGCACCTGTTGCATTTATTTATCATTTTTATTTATTTTACTGCAGCTGAACAGGTCACAACAACAGATAAGTAAAAAACTATTCATGGTGGATTCACGCCATGCAAATCAAATCTAATCATGTGGTCTGAGTGCACTTGTCTGCTCTGCACCTGCTACAAAGGCCACTTTAACACCTGGACTACAGATGTTCACAAAAAATATGATTACTACAGTTTAGATTTGGGTAGTTTGTCTTCATCTTGACTTTGTACTGCCATTGAGCATATGTAAACCTCAGCCTGTACGGCCTCTCAGGTAGTGTGGTAGTTGATTACTGTCTGCTTTAATAGAGGCACCATGTGCTACATCCTTATGAAACATTGTGCTGTCAAATCTCATATTTTCAAAAGGATTGACAAAATACAGAGTACAACACACCTGTTTTGCCCACTGTTTACAGTCCAACCTATGAATTTTTGTTACTTGCCGAGAAAGCAAAAATAAGCACTTAGCACCTAGACCCAGATGATTTTGATGCAAATTCATTTAACATTTTTGGAAAACATCGGTCCAAATATACTCAAGGTAAAACTTTAAAGAAATCTGTGTACAAAATCTGAAAATATAGTGATTTTCTTTTTAGTTTGTTGTTCAACATTGACAAAGTCAACATCTGTGTCACTTGATCTTGATTCAAAATATAGTAATTGTATTTGGTAAATTCCAGTCCACCCAAAGGAGCTTTAACATTTCAGACTGAATTATCCAAAGTTGTGGACAGTGAATGGAGAATAAACAGAAAGACAAACACTGGTAAAGCCTAACGTCCTTGGCAGAGTTAATGATAAACAGCCATGTTCCCCCTTCATGTATTTTTCCTGTAGTTTTCATTTGCATTTCATGGTCACCATCGGCAGACATCGTTGACGGTTCCAATCTGTGTTCTTCAATGCTTCTTTAGTCAGTCTGCTGTTTTCACATTCAGAGATGTGGTTTCACGTTCATGTCATCAGTAGGCCAACAAGCTGATGGAAACCTGATGATGAGGCATATTTAAAATTCATTTAAAAAATAAATACAGAGTAAAGTGATTTTGGTCGAACTACCTGTCAGAGACGAACTAGGCATTGACATAGTTGAGTTGACTGGTTAAAGGATCATATGAAATGTGTTTTGTTCTACTTCTGTCTCTTCTGAAAGTTGTTATGCCCCTTTCTCCTTCCTCAGCTGACCATGAACGACTTCAGCGTGCATCGGATCATTGGCAGGGGTGGCTTTGGAGAAGTGTACGGCTGCAGGAAGGCCGACACGGGGAAAATGTGAGGAAAACTGAACGTACACTCAGTTATATGGACACATGCCATGAGCTGTTGTTAATCTGTTGTGTTTGGTGTTTTAATATCTGTTTTTATCAGGTATGCCATGAAGTGTCTGGACAAGAAGAGGATAAAGATGAAGCAGGGGGAGACTCTAGCACTTAATGAGAGAATCATGCTGTCATTAGTCAGCACAGGGGTGAGTTTAAATACTAGACAAGTCCTTTTTCGCACATTGCACACTCAGGGTGTAGAGGAAAAACTGAGCTGTGTCTTACTACTTGTTTTGACTCTCCATCACTCTAGGATTGCCCGTTCATCGTGTGTATGACCTACGCCTTCCACACCCCTGACAAGCTATGTTTCATCCTGGACCTTATGAATGGTAGTGTTACCCTCACCCCACCCCATTTCACCTAGATTAAACTCAAAGCCCAGTTAGTCTGTCCTGAGACACAAAGATTGGATTACCCAATCTGTCGCTAGGCGGTCAGGTCATTTTCCCCCCACAAAGTCAAGAGTTGATGAGATTTTGACTGCAGCAATGACATTTGGCCTTACAGCAGCCTCCTGTTCATGTAATATCAGCCTTCTTTTAACCCTCTGGTGTATATTTCTTTTAAAAACCAGCCACTGTGCAGTCAGTTTCCAAACTCCATCTGAAGCAGCTACTTACTGAGCAGTAATCATCATACAGCGGCTGTACTACACCATCTACTCTTATATTATATAAATGCTCTTTGTTATAAATGCAGCCTGCTTTAGTCAGAGCATATTTAGACTGAGACAGTCATGGTCGAGAAAGAGTCATACAGGGCCTCCCATCGATTCTCATTTTCTCCCCCGAGACTATTACCACAATTTATTGATTGATATCGTCTGAGGCATGAGGTGTCATGAAGTCATACTGACGCATGCTGTATTATACATGTGTGTTTTCAGGAGGTGACCTGCACTACCACCTGTCTCAGCATGGAGTGTTCAGTGAGAAAGAGATGCGCTTTTATGCTGCTGAAATCATCCTGGGCCTGGAACATATGCACAACCGCTTTGTTGTCTACAGAGACCTCAAGGTAACCGTACAGTACACATGCTGCAGCAAGGACAGCAAATGAAACCCAATATTCAGACAAAAAAAATCAGACAATTATTTGTTCCAATCAATCAGTTAAAAGAGCATTTCACCTGTTATACTGTTTACATTCCATTAACTGGGAGTTCAGTTGAGATCATAAAAACAGTTGCTTTGAAACTGTACCTGATTAGTCAGGCCTTTTTAAAATACTAAAAAACAGTAACAAGTTTTGTGCGACAGATTGGAGAGGTACAGAAAAAAATAGTCCTGATAAATCTACTTAGCTTATTGTCCACGGGAAGTATAATTTACATGGTCCAATGCTGTTGATGAGTCTTTGATCCACATCATATGTCTACCGTTCTCTGGTTTCACCTTGATAGATGAGGAGATTGATTATCTTTATATCTTAATAAACACCTTCATCCTTCAGGCTATGTTATAATAAAATACACTTTTTAAAGATGTCACCTCTTGCTCTAAGAACATGAAATTGGCATAATTTTTTCCAAGATAAAACATACATCATTGTAGCTTTTGTTGCTCCTCTTTAAAATCTAAAACTGAAGTTGCTGTTTTTCTAGCCTTATGTTTGATTCAACCAGACTATATTTTAAACAGAAAGAAAGGTTAAAAAATGAGGTGAGAGGAAGGGGTTGTGACAATTGTCCCTTGCCAAATTTAAACGGTGAAAATCCCAGTTCTCTGCTGCATACCTTGACCCACTGAACCACCAGCACACCTCCACAGATGCTATTTCAAAGCCATAGATTCATATCAGCCATGTTTTCAACTGTCCTCTGTTTTTCCTCCAATTCCCATGTTTGGACTGGTTGCCATAATAATAGATATATTTTGCTGGAAGTCAGGGAACAGTTTTAAGGTCTTCAATAAACAGTGCAGCATAATGCAGATAATACTGTGAGGCTGAGAGTTGGAGGGAAAGAGAGTGAGCAAGTCACAGTTTTTGCCAAACAGCAGAAGATAACCAGGGCAGATGGCGCAGTACCGTTGACGAATTCTGGTGAGCGGAAATTGTAACTTAAGTCATGAATTAGCAAGGTCTCCAACATTGTTTCCCATACTTAGGATCTTATCTCTCACATTCTCTATCAGTATCACCCTCAGTATCCCTCTCTGCCTGTGTGTCTGTGTCTCACAGCCAGCTAATATCCTGTTGGATGAACATGGACACGTTCGTATCTCCGACCTCGGCCTGGCCTGTGATTTTTCCAAGAAGAAACCCCATGCCAGTGTGTAAGTGGGATTCTGCCACCGCTGTTGAGCAGGAGCTATAAAATGTGAAATCTGTTTGACTTGAGCTGTGGTGTTTGTGTGTCTGTGTGTGTGTGTCGCAGCGGCACTCATGGCTACATGGCTCCCGAAGTTCTCCAGAAGGGGACGGCGTACGACAGCAGTGCTGACTGGTTCTCCTTAGGCTGCATGCTCTTCAAACTCCTCCGAGGGTAAGTACCAGCTTTCCTCTGTTTGTCAGTACACCTCTCTCTGTCTCTGTCTCTCTCCTCTCCTCTCCTCTCCTCTCCTCTCCTCTCCTCTCCTCTCCTCTCCTCTCCTCTCCTCTCCTCTCCTCTCCTCTCCTCTCCTCTCTCTCTCTCTCTCTCGCTCTGTGCTCTTTACTCCCACTGTGTCCTGACTTCCTGTCTGCTTTCAAACCTCTTCTGCAGCTCTGAGTAAACCTCTTTGAATCTGCTCTCCTCTTTCTCTGCATCTCTCGCCCCACTCGCCGTCTGTTTGGTGTGTGTTTGATCTTGTTTGTGTGCACGAGAGTGTGTGAGTGCTTGTTTGATGTGGAGTGTGTAAATGCCAGAGGTCTGAGCCCAGTAGGTCAGAAATCAGGGAACGGGGCACAGCTTGTGTGTGAAATGGTTGTGTATGAGTGAGGAGTAAAGGAGAGGAGTGTGTCACGTGTCTTTTCATTGATGTTTGGATCAGTGTGTTTGAACACTTTAAAGAGGACTTGTGTGTCAGTCTTTGCTTAAAGGTTGGCTGAGAACAGATGCATAGACATGTTTTCACAGTTTAGTCCAAAATCCTGACTCCCCTGTAATAGTAAAATACATTTAAGCCACAAGACTTGTGTTAGAAACAGTAATAGACTGGGATAAGTCTGTGCAGTTCATTATGTATAAAGCACTTTAAAATGATATAAAGATAATCATAGCCTCTGAGGTCCATCTAACAATATAATACAAAAGTTATGCATAAAATTAACAGTAATTGTTTTATCTTCCATGGTGACTTTATGGCAGAGAGGGGAAGGATATCTAAATTTAGATGTCAATTTTATTATTATTTTTTAAATTTATTGATTAATCAAAATAAAAAGACATATACTGCAATTATTTCAATGATTATTTGGCTTCTTTCCATCAGAAGTATTTTTAATATTGAATGACTTGGTGTTAATATTTGGGTGTTTAATCTTAGCGATTGTAAATGTGAAGGGCACCTTCAACACTTTCCCTTTGCCTTTGTCACCATCTCTCACATTTTCCTGATTTATTGTTAAAATAATTGTCAGATTAATCCATGATGATTATCAATCATTTGCTCCAAATTACAAAGACACAGTTCAGACCTTGATTTATCGTCAAAGTCATCCATCTTCAGTGCATCTTGACACTGCTTGGCTCAGGCTGATGTGGTTTGGTATTAGCTTCTCTCTCATTAAAGCTGAACCCAGTTTCACCTGATCTATATGGACTATAGTGTTTGTTCCATCTTGGATACAGATGCTTCTGTTTTATTAATGTGTTGGCTTGATGTGCAGTCATCAAGTTTCTATTGAATTAGAATTTGTTGGTCGTAAAATTCTGTGCACATCAATTTCTGCAGTGCCCTCAGGATATAGAAGTGGACCTGTTCTGCTGAGGCCTGTTTAATCGCATCTTTTGCCTCAGTGAAGCATTTTTGATCCACTGAAGATTATCGGTTAAATCTCATACTTGCAGTTTTATTAGAATATTCATTACTTTCCAAAAGTGCTCCATGACTAATAAACAATAGAAGTTAGCCAACTGTGACACACACCGAAGCCATGCAGTCATTGACTAATATTCAGTTGTATTGATTTTTATATTAATGAATTTTATTTTAACCTTCATTGCGTAATCAGGGCACCATGCTAAATTGCTACAGACATCTCTAATGTCAGAAAAGTGTTTTCTTCCTGTAGATATGAGCATATGAGCACTTTTATACACATCAAAATTCTAAATACAAGACCTGATACATACAACATAAACTCTAGAGCACAGGTGTCAAACTCCGGTCCTCGAGGGCCGGTATCCTGCATGTTTTAGATGTTTCCCTCTTCCAGCCACACCTGGTTCAATTAATGATCAGCTCATCATCATGCTCTGCAGAAGCCTGATAATGATGTAATGGCTTCCAGGTGTGATGGAAGAGGGAAACATCTAAAACATGCAGGATACCGGCCCTCGAGGATCTGAGTTTGACACCCCTGCTCTAGAGCAGGGGTGCCCAACCCTGGTCCTCGAGGGCTACTATCCTGCATGTTTTAGATGTATCCCTCTCCCAGCACACCTGACGGTCATTATCAGGCTTCTGCAGAGCCTGATGATAGGCCTATCATTTGAATCAGGTGGGTTGGAAGAGGGATACATCTAAAACATGCAGGATAGTAGCCCTCGAGGACCAGGGTTGGGCACCCCTGCTCTAGAGCATATATACGGCCCATTTAAGAGAACTGTTTGTATAAACAATTAAACAGGGTACATGCATCTGTCTCATCAATATTGGCAGTTCCACCAGACTTTACTACAGTTTACCAAGTCAACGGGATTAAAGTTGCCAAGAATGCATCTCATTCGCCAATAAAATGTTTTTATTTTGCTTTAAACAGTCTAAGTCTGTTGTCAAAAGCACACTGCGATGCTATTTGTAGATATGACACAGACTCATTTTTCATGTTTTGGCTCTGTATCCATAGCACAGTGGATTCATAATGAAACAAAGACCACGAGGCCAAAGTGCAGCCTCTGAGCTTTCATTTGCACTGCAACAATGATGCTCCCCCACGTAATCGCCTCAAACACTCAGGCAGAAAAGTTTCTACAACAGCCTTAAAGCTCAAAGTCAGCACTTTGACCTGTAAGAGGCTAATTAGAGTGACTAAGATCTAGGTCATTTCCAATTACTGTTTCTTAATTTATGACGCTTTAATATTTATACCAACACAGTGCCAGAGCTTTAGTCAAGAGTTCTTAGATTGATCGTCTAGAGCATAACTCTGCGATTGGCAGAATGCATTTGATTTATTGCAGGTTTGGTTGCTGTGTCACGTCCAGGCCTCATCCTTGCTCTGTGTGCCCTCCCTCACCTCACTTTACACTCCCTCCCTCCACTCACTAATTCAAAGTCAATATCTTTCTCTCTTGGCTCTCTCCTTCTAGGCACAGTCCCTTCAGACAGCACAAGACCAAAGACAAACATGAGATTGACCGCATGACGCTCACCATGGTAAGATGCATGTACACACCACATGCACGCACACACACACACACACACACACACACACACACACACACACACACACACACACAAACTTACAAGGCAGTTACACAGAATGACAAAGGTGCACAAAATGAAGGATATTACAAGTAGCCTCTGTGTAAACACTACATATTCAATATGAGTCTTTACTTAACCCAGGACTCATGGGTTTGGTCCATGTTTACCTTATAGTAATACTAAATGCACACAGCTGTTTATATCCCTGTGCATACTGTATTGTGTGTGAACAAACAGACTTTGGTTACCTTCTGCACGCTACCTCAAAGGAGCAGATGTACCTGTTTCGGACATCTCTCATGCTTGATTGTCTTAGTGTTGATAGTTTTTACAGCACTTCCTTGACAGAGATGAATGACTTTGTTGTCAAAGTTTCAGGGTCGTCTTTTTTGGCTCCCCGCCCACTGTCATCCAACACTCCGCTGTCTGTTTACTTTATAGCGCTCACCATGTCATGAGAAGACGCAGGAGATGAGGCATATGACAGAGAACTTAGATAAACGGAGGTAGCAGCCAGCTTGGAAACTTAAAGTACACCCCGTGGGTTAAGAGGAGCTGTAGCTACATCCAGTGCGACTTTACACAGAGGAAGAGCACATGCAATCAGTCATCCTGGACGGAAAACAAAAAATAAGAAAACTTTAAGATTTACAAGGCCTATTACATCTGTAAGTTATACTGTGTTTATTTATTAGTTTATTTGGTAGGGACAGTGTACATTAATGAACATCTGTATTGAACAAAATTAGATGTAAATGTGCCGGATTATAACAAAAAGGCAAATTTTCTTTATTTCCAAGGCAGGTCTGAATCATGTGGCGCTAAAACATTAATGATCCAACCGAACAAAAGAACATACTCGGAAAAAAAAGTAAATACTTTTGGGATTGCTCTGTTTATTTTATTTAATCTTTACTTAATTTGACAGATTCAGTAAGAGAGAGATGTTAGAAGTAGAAACATATATATGAGAGCTACACAATTAATTGAAACCAATCGTGATGTTTTCCATGTTAATTTGTAAAATCATATAGTGAACATGGTGATATTTTGGACCCAGAAACAGAGCAGAGGGCTGTGTAGAAATCTGTATTCTGTAAAACATGCAAAAGGGTTTTGTTTTTTGTTTTTTTTAATAGAAGTTTGACTTATATTTTAAAATGACTGATGGCTGAAAAGACTCAAACTGCAAACACAATCAGGAATTGCATTATTGTCCTCTGTAATCACTATAGCACCCTTCCACTTGTGTAGCCCTAGTGCATTAAAACAAACAGCAGATTTGACTAAACTACACAATAGGAAAGAAAACTGTAAGACTTACAAAAATAATAGAAGCATCAGCAAAGACAGCATTAAGATCTACAGAGACAACAGTATCTGACATTTGAGACCATCTTCGGCACATCAGTAAGGAATAATCTAAGATGGAAGAATCCAAGGTTAAATAATAATAGGACTGTGTGCTGAACTATACTGCATTGCATGTATTGCGTACATATGAGATTTGAATGAGATGTGACATGCTTTCAGCAGGAAGTATCAACAGTAGTGCTTTATAGATGAATAACATGACACAGCAATTTCTACTTTACTAAAAGAAAGACTGTCTTTAGAAATAATTCCTGCGACCCGCAGTCATCATAACTTGAAGGCAAAAATTAAATGAGACAAGTTCTAAAGTATGTCTCAGCCTCGCTGAACATTGTTTCAAACAGAGACGATCAAATATGAAAGAACATTTTTTTTGAAAAAAAAGAAAGAAAACATTATTTACTGCAAAACGAAGTGTAACCTCAAATTTATAAGAGGCCTCAGCCTTGAGCGAGGTCTTCCCCTTCCCGTAGGTATGACTCAATCAGCTCAGGGGCTCAGTAATTGCCTGTCAGTCTCTGGAGAAGATAAGAAAAGGTGTTGCATAGCAGGGGAAAACAACAGGAACAAAGCACCGCCAAAATGACCTGGTTCATGACAGGTTAGGTCTTATTTTCATAGAAAAAAAAAAGAAAAGAAGTTAGTGGACCACAAAGCTGAAACGGAAAGAAGGGCACAGCTAAAACACTGTTAAAATCGATCACTGCCCAAGCTGCTCCTTCACATTTGTTCAAAGTCAAACGAGAAAGTTTGTCAATTGTGATGAAAATTAACGCAAGACACTTAGGGTAAGAAATGTTTAGCTAATGTAAAGATATGAGATGAATAGGTGTGTAATCGTCAGATGGGTCATTTCTTGGCCTGTTCAACCTCCTACCTATGGGTTAGTGTCAGTGAAATGAAATTTGTTTGTAATGGAGTTAAACTTTGAGCCCTGCACTCGCATCGGCTGTAAATGATTCTGTCTGGTTTTGATCCAGATTGGCAAGAAAATGTCATTTGTCCATTCACTCACCCTTGAAAAGCCAGACGACTGTTTGTTATTGTGATGCAATTCAGAATGTCAAGTAAATTTCAAGACTTAAAAAATTCTCTGCAGTCCTTAACATGGACAATATTTGGCTGATGTTCACTGTCATCCTCATTCATATCCCTGTGTGCTGTACATACTGATATTATTCTGTGCACAATCATCTGTGATATTTAAAAGAAATGCAGCTGGACAGGGAGTTTGACCTAACCATGCACATGTTCCCTCTCATTCCTGCTGAAGAACGCACCCTTTTATCTATTGATGAACAGTTTTTTTTTCAGATCCTGCTTCATCTTATTATTATAGCTTATTTATTTTGTTTTTCTTCAGAAGTGAGGCTTTTTACACATACTTTCATTATACAATATTTTACTCTTAAAGTGTTTGCTCCACAAAAAGTCATTCTTTAATACCATGATGCAATGTAACTGTCTGGGGAGAACTTTTAATCTGAATTTGTCATCTGATCTACTTTTCAGAAGAATCACACAGATCACAGCACCGTCAAAACTTTTCTACTCACCTAACATTCATTTTCAGTGGCCCACTTATCAGTGCATTTACAGAACTTTGTAGAACAGAGACATGTGCACATTAACCTATGGTTTTGTGGCATTATTTTTGCTAGCATACATCACAGGCTAGTGATTTTATTTTGGTCGGTTAATAATACACAAGTGTTTGTCCGCACTAAAGTGCTGGGTTTTTGTTCACATTAACTTTCAGAGTTTATGGTGCATGTTATTTTGCAGCTCATGAAGATGATGAAGAATTACTGTAAGTGTGTGAACTGTGAACGGATTTACAGAGATGCTTAGTTATGTTAAACTCTGGGAAAACAAGGTATTCTGCCACAGGTGATTAATGGAAACACTTCAGTGTCACATTAGTTAGAGATTTACTGCAGTAATGTTGGTCCAACATCAGTTTCTGTCATCACACACAGCCCAAGCCTCCAGAAACTAGAGAAAACCTGAAGTAAACTTGTTATACTTTGATTGTATCTCACCCACATTTTATTAAAGGTCTGAAAATGATGATTCAGATCATGGATCTTGATCATCCAGCCCAAACCATGACATTTTCTTAGACAATTATTGTGCTGTGATAATCTCATTCTGCTGCATGCCAATGTGTGCACTGAAAGTTATTATTATGTTTTCAGGGAATGTAGGCATAAGGAATAGCAGTCTGCACACAGGTTTGATTTACAGCGTTAATTACTACAAATCACAGCACTCATGATGTTGCTTTTCCAACAATCAGCAGAAATGTGGAGAAAAGTAGTTTTCAGAATGAATGCTTACATGTCACGGTCGGGTGAAGTCACGTACCCATGAGCCATTTGATGTCACAGCACTGTGAATGAATGCTGTCCGTTGAACCCACCCGGTGACGTATCTGCTCCCACCTACCCTTTTCACACCCCGTTAGCGCCCAGATCTCTGCAAAGGTGATCATGAAATGTCTGAGCATGAAGCCGTTTTAAGTGACAAACCAGAATGAATTTTCACCACAGCGTGCCTTATCATCACTGTTTGCCAGCAGCAGCGGTTGTCCATCACTGTGGAACCTGTCCAAATCTGTGCCCGTTTACGTTTTTGTCAGGACATGAAGCAACTGAGAAGTGTAGCTCTTCCCTCCCTCCCACACAGACACACAAACACACACACTCATACACACACTATTTGGCTGAGCAGGACCTCTAAACAGAGAGAGTCTGATCTTTCATATCACAATAAATCCAGATTAGGATTTTAATCCAGCTACTTAATCTGGTTTATCCCCTTAATCCTCGTCCGTGTGTGTATGTGAGGGGTAGAAGGGGAGAAAATGCTGCAATTCAGCCCAGATGAGTCTAAAAATACTACACTATATGTCTTTGTGTTTATTAAACATGATGAATGGTTTTGTTACATAAACATGATAGAGGCAGACAGCAGGGAAAAGCCTGAGAAGCGAGCGGCCAGGACAGGGAGACAGGCAGAAGGAAGAACAGGACAGATCACTGCACTTGATGAAACATCTCCTCAGAGCAGCTGGAACAACCTAAATCCTGTCAGCAAAAGATAAAAGGGCGGAGGCTGCCTTGTACTATAGTAATAGGTGCAAATGATGTCAATCTTTCTCTAAACTCCCCTGTTCTTGCTTTGACTTTCCCCCTCCTCCCTCTCTCTTTCCAGAATGTGGAGCTGCCAGACTCTTTCACTGCAGAGCTCAAAGATCTGCTGGAGGGGCTGCTGCAGAGAGACGTATCCAAGAGGCTGGGCTGCCAGGGCCAGGGGTATGGCACCGCACACAAACAAATACACATAACCCCCCACCCCATATCAGCATTTATGTCTGCAGACATGCAAATGAATTCATCAGTCAAACAGATTTGGCAAAATGTGCTCATTAAGGCTGGAAAGACTGGGTGGTGTAGTTTGTGGCCCAGTGGATAGAAGCTGAGTTCATAACTAATTTCATCAGTACTGTCATTTCGAATAATCTTTGGGCTAAACCGTTGTGATGGATCTGTGTCTGCAATAGGCATTTGGTTAAATAGCTGGATTATGAGTGTTAAAAGAGAAGTACTGTGGCAAACACTGCCATCTAGTGTACAGATGGATACTAACAGTCCCTGCCCTCTATGTTCACATGCACATGCAGAGCCCCAGAGGTGAAGGAACATCAGTTTTTCAAAGGCATCGACTGGCAGCAAGTGTACCTGCAGAAGGTGAGTGAGCCCTGGTTCTCTGTGAAGCATGTTTTGTTTACCTGAGCTTTATTTTAGTCTTGCTGTGTTTTTGCAAGGCACTGCCTTTTATTTAGTCATTTGGGGAACCTGTCAGGGTCACATAACATGCAGTAAGCCAAGTATAATGTTCCAAATCATATAAAATTTAAGGTAAATGTAAACAGGTGCCTTATTATTTACCAAATTGTGTGGCATGTCTGTTCAACTGCAGTGAACCTCTAAACAATACAGCATGCAGTTTATATTGTACGTATACATGTAGTCCTGTAATCTCTGGAAAGTTGGTAACATACCGCAGCAAAACTATGGATCTGTGATGTCACAGTTAGCTGATTTGTCTGTGATGCAAAGAAATGTACTAGAATGTTTGTTTTGGGGCATGGTTATTTGGCTTTGTAAAAATGAATGCTTTTCATAAATCAGTCCTTTATTTATAGAAACCTTTAACTCATCACAGCTGCAAAGTCACAGGTGTGAGTTTGACATTAACAGCTTATGTGGTTATGCTTTACTGTACAAAGATCATTTTTATAAGGTTGCATCTTATTGTGTGAATTTGACCATTGCATTGAAATCCTGTTTGGTTTTTTTGGTTGTTTTTATATACATTGATTTCAGCGGTTCTTCATACATTGAAAGCACTGGCATTTTGGAATAGCTGTATGAACACTTTCACTTCCCTGACACATAGTAACTTTGATTTCAACATGTCTTAATATTTATTGACTTAATGGCACAGTGTAGGGTTTGTGGTTTGTTTGTCTTCAGATGCTATCTTTCCTAAAAATACTGTAATAACAGGTTTCCATGTGCAGCTGATCGTCATTTGATGGTTCTGTTTTTAAAGCCACACTGGATGGAGCACCACTAACCATTAGTCCACTACAGTTAGTTGCTATGGTTACCACATCACTTGAGGGGAAGCACTGCTGTGGGACTGTCGCCTTGTTGTTTTGCTCACTCTCTCATCTCCTATGTCTTTCTTTCTTTGTGCATTTTTCTTCCATTGTCTTTCCCCAAAACCCACCTCTGTGTTGTCTCCCTCCCTCTATAGTACTCCCCTCCTTTAATCCCTCCCAGGGGAGAGGTGAACGCTGCAGATGCTTTTGACATAGGTTCTTTTGATGAAGAGGACACCAAGGGCATCAAGGTAAAACAGACGGTTTGAGTAGTGTATAGTTTAAGGAATGCTTTTAAAGATAATTCTCAAGGTGGTACTAACATTACTGAATCATATGGATAGATTTAAAACCTCATCTAGTTGTTTTCCCTCTCCTGAACAACAGCCTTCTTCCTCATTAATGTTAATGTGGCTGCAGTAACAGTTATTCATCCTCTGACACTCCAGTGCAGAGGAATAAAAGACAAAAGTGTTTGTTTACTGTTCCCCAGACGGTGTGTCATTAACACAGGAGTCATAATCTAAATAACGGCAGCAAAGTAATGAATTAAGATGCAAATGGGAAATTGTATAGCTCCTACCCTCAGATGTTAATCCATCCAGCAGTATATGACTGTCTTAAAGTGAACAAATACACAAAACCAAAATTAAGCAGGGAAATTCTTAAAGAGCCACAACTACCCAAATTGATACAAATGGGATAGACTGCAGGAGTAGTGTGTACTAATCTAGACTGTCGTAAAAATTAATATATGAATCTGCAATGGGGAGGGATTTCATTTTTGAGTCAATATAAAAGACACTGTAATTGCTGCTTTTGGGAAGGTGATTGTGTCCCGTAAATCCTGTAGACTTCTGTCCAAAAAGTTAAAAGTAAAGTTAAGTTCTTATCTTATATAAAACTCTAGGTTGAAATAAATGTGCACTTCTGCAAATTCATCTGCAAATTACCAACACCAACAAAACCAAGCTGGGGTTGGAGATGAATGATTATCACGGCAATTGTTGATTAGTTGATTGAGATTGAAACTCAGCAAATACCATTTTAGTTTTAAAAGGCATAAATTTGGCCTATTGCAGTTTGTCAAATGTGATGATTTTAGAATTAGATTTGTTGTGATTTTAGTAGTTAAATCATCAGTACTGGAAACTAATCATTTATGCCACATGAACAGGTGAACTCTTCCAGATTTTACACCTGTGTTTTTGTGCTATTTATTTGTAAAGAGTTGTATGCAGTGTAGAGTTGATCTAAAACATGTTTTTCATGTGAGGGAATATAAACAGCCACTGGCTATATGTCACTTTACTTTTACTTTTACTTAGTGTCTTGAGCTAATATTTGCTTCAGTTGACATCTGCAGGGCAAACTTTGTTACACTAACGAAAAGAAACACGACATTTGCAGTGGTTATTGTTAAAACCAAAAATCCTGCACCCTTTCTTTCAGCTGCTGGACAGTGATCAAGAGCTGTACAAGAACTTTCCTCTGGTCATATCGGAGCGCTGGCAGCAGGAGGTAGCAGAGACGGTGTACGAGGCCGTCAACTCGGACACAGACAAGAACGAGGCTCGCAAAAGGGCAAAGAACAAGCAGCTCGGCCACGAGGAGGGTAAGACAGCCGTGTATAAGCACACACACCTTGGCAGAAAATCCCGGCAGATGTGCTAACCTGTTTATGTATATGTACAGACTACGCCCTGGGAAAGGACTGCATAATGCACGGCTACATGCTGAAGCTGGGGAACCCCTTCCTGACCCAGTGGCAGCGCCGGTACTTCTACCTGTTCCCCAACCGTGTGGAGTGGAGGGGAGAGGGCGAGTCACGGGTGAGCTCACCACAGAAATGCACACTTAATCACTTATCACTCCATGTTCATGTCTGTTTGTCCTCCTGTGAGGGTCTCTCTACCACTGTTCATCTGTTTGTCAGTGAATACATGTTGCCTGTTTGTCTGTCTGTCTGTCCCCACTCCACACTGAAGGACAAGTGGCTAAAACATTTAAAAAAGCATAAAGAAGGGGTGAGTGTCACTGTGTCAGGTGTCTGCTGTGTCTTCTAGAGCTGTAGTCCACCTCCCTGCTTCACAGTCTGTAGTGCGCTTCTGTCCTCGGACTACTGCTGGTAGATGAAAAAAGCCATGTTAAGAGGGGTTTAAGCAGGAAATTAGAGCTGCTTTTTGAGGCTAGGTGACAGGATTTATCCAAAGCACCATCTTAAGTCCACTTTAAGTCTTAAGTTTAGGAGTAAATTGCACCGTTCCCTGTTTGAGTGTTTTCCCTGTAAAGCTGTTAACCTTTTCAGTGTCTTCATTCAGAATGAACACTTTTTGTAAAGGTAAAGCAGTTGTTTGTACAGTTGTGGTTTCACTGTAAACAGGAAGAAGGAACCAGCTATAGCAGCGTGACCTTTCATGAGACACAATTTTCTAATTAGGCTGAAAAAAATGAGCTAACATGGCTTTGGCTATGGCCATGGCTATCTCACTCCATGGCAACAAACACATTCTTTTTACATCACTCAAACCATGACAGAGCATAAATTGATTTATCAGAAGTGAAAATGAGAGGCAAAATACACAAATGTGTATATTAAAGTAGTCCATCAGACAATCCAGAGTACTTTTTTGATGCAAATCTTCCTGTTCTTATACAGATATAAAACAATAGGCCCTAATTTCAATATACAGGGTGGGGAAGCAAAATTTACAATGAACATTTAGTTGTTTTTTCTCAGCAGGCACTACGTCAATTGTTTTGAAACCAAACATATATTGATGTCATAATCATACCTAACACTATTATCCATACCTTTTCAGAAACTTTTGCCCATATGAGTAATCAGGAAAGCAAACGTCAAAGAGTGTGTGATTTGCTGAATGCACTTGTCACACCAAAGGAGATTTCAAAAATAGTTGCAGTGTCCATAAAGACTGTTTATAATGTAAAGAAGAGAATGACTATGAGCAAAACTATTACGAGAAAGTCTGGAAGTGGAGGAAGCAACAAAAAATGTACCAAAGCTTTTATTAAAGCTCTCAAATCCAAAATCCTAAAGGATCCAACCAAATCCATGAGAAAAATGGCAATTGAACTTGAGGAAGACAACAAGACCGTTAGAAATGCAGTGAAATATGATTTGAAGTTAAAATCTTACACAAGAACACCAAAACACTTGTTGACAACAGCAACAAATCCAACTTTAGCAATTTTTGGGAATCATGTTTATGGCCGCCTTCTAGCCCAGATCTAAACCCGCTGGATTCTGCTATTTGGGGCATTTTAGAACATGCTACCAATAGAACATCACACAGCAATGTCGACTTTCTTAAAGATACTATTAAAGAAGCATGGGAGAAGTTGTCACCCGAATATTTGAGGAACACTTGCGCAAGTTTCAGGAAGCGTGTGAAGGCAGTTATTGAGAAAGAAGGAGGACACATAGAATAAAAACATTTTCTATTATGTCAATTTTCTTGTGGCAAATAAATTCTCATGACTTTCAGTAAACTAATTGGTCATACACTGTCTTTCAATCCCTGCCTCAAAATATTGTAAATTTTGCTTCCCCACCCTGTATAATATGTCAGTCAAAAAGATGGAAACTGGGTCTTTGTTTCCAAGTTGAAATTTCTGTGACCCAATCATGTTAGTGTACAGATCTCATTAATGATTTCTATCTGATGCTCCCGCATTTGTTATGTTCTGGGTCTGTCACCAGGCCAGGCCTCGCAAAAAAAAAAAAAAAAAAACTCTCATGGTCCAAATGACGTCCCTCTGTTTTACCCACTCTGCATTGTTTCATGGACATGACATCGACTTGTGCGTGGTAGTGTGTAAGATCTAGTCTGCAGTGTCATGATCTACGTTCTTTGTCACCGTTGCTTATTTGTCATTGGTCACTTTTTTCCCTCCAGCAAAACCTGCTGACGATGGAGCAGATCGTGACGGTAGAAGAGACGCAGATTAAAGATAAGAAATGTATCCTGCTGCGCATCAAAGGAGGGAAGCAATTTGTGCTGCAGTGTGAGGTAACACCAGCCTCTTGTGATTTTGATTTATTTGTTGATGAGATAAAGACGAAAAGCTGATTCCCGTATTTTTTTTTTTTTTCCTTTCCGTGTGTAGAGCGATCCAGAGTTTGTGCAGTGGAAGAAAGAGCTGACCGAAGCGTTCACAGAAGCCCAGAAGTTGCTGCGCCGTGCCCCCAAAGTCATCGGCAAAGGCAGGGCCGGAGTGGTGGAGCTGTCCAAACCTCCCCTCACACACCGCAACAGCAACGGCTTGTGAACACATATACCTATACACACACGTGCGCACACACACTGCAACACACGACACACCTTGACACACACACACTGCATCCCCTTCTTCCCTGGATCCTCATTAGCCTCAGGACATCTGCCCTGAAACCTGCCCATCCCTCACAGCCTTGCTCCTTGCAGTGCGTGTACGGACCACTCCCACCAGCCTCCTCACTATATTACATACACACACACACACACACATACACACACACACACACATGTTCAGCATCACGACCTATAAAACGTTTTTTGCGCCACCATGGGACCTTGCCAGTTACCGGGAAGAAGAACGGACATCGAGGAGACAAAAGAGAGACATTCAGGAGGTCTCAGCATGTGAAGGACCTCTGCATGAATGTGACAAGGACCGGTCCTCTCTGTCCCCGTCTTTTGCTTTTTCAGCCCCGCCCCCCTTCTCGACCGACCTCCACCTCGCTCCGTAAGCTCTGAATCAGGTGAATGTGGAGAGCCAGATCCTGTCAGCTTTACCGCCGACCAGCCGAGAGAGGCATTCCTTTCTTGTCATTGCAACTCTCTCCCTCTCCCAGAGGCAATGCAGATGAGATTAGGAATGTATCGCTTTGAGACGGAAAACAAGAAAATGGGAGGGGGAAAAAAGGCTGCTCGACTGGTTCTTTTCATCAGCCCTCTAACCATTCCTCCCTCCACTACTGACATGCGTAAAGTGCCAACATCAATATTTACTTGAGTCACCTGAGCACCCAGGGGGAGCTGCTCGGTGGCAGATATATCGCCCGCAGAATCACACAGAGATGGTGGGAGGGGGCGGGGGGAGCGTCAGGGGTGGTGGGGTGGGCGGCCTGATCATTCCAATGCAGAAAACAGGAAGTACAAGGACCACAGACTCTTTTCAGATTGGCTCTTGTACAGCCAGTTACCATAGAGACTAAGATTTCATTGGCTGACAAGCAGCAGCCGGTTGCTATGGGAACCATGAAGACTGGTATACCTGGGGATTGGTAACCAGGGACAACGGTGTAACTATTGTGTGTGAAGGCTACACTTTGAGGAAAAAAAAAGAGACGGCAGGAGAACGGGGAGTGACTCCAGAGTGTATATAAGCAACCCTTTCTCTGTGCATCTCCAGTGTTTTAGTCTACGCTACAATGTGTTTGCATTATCGGGGACTTCTCTGTCTGCCTGTTCGTGAATCTGTCCGTCTGTCAGGGCTTTTCGGGGGGTGGGAGGGGAGAGGACGCTCAGTTCCTGTGGGCGGGAGTGACAAGAGGAGTCCGACAGCTTTCAATCAGTCGCGGCGCGCATACTTTCATTGGACAGTGTCAGTTTTAACACAATGAGGGGACGGAACCTCTTTAAGGGCCAAAATGTCGTGCTGTGTGTATGCGTGTGTGTGATGTATGAGTGTATATGTAAACGAGACGTAGAGAAAGACTGTGTCATCGTGTCGCGGACTTTGGAAACAACAATTCACTGTCCTGGTCGCACACAATCATCCTCATGGGTTTGCAGTTTGAGTTAGGCGGCTGTTGTGGTAAGTGTGAGTGAAGCAGGGAGTATGAAGAAGTCCGCCTGAAGCTAATTAAAGGAAAAATCCACCCTTAAATACACAGAACTGCATTTTCGTACATAATATCTCTGATTTTAGGGGCATTTGTGGTTATTTTGATATGAAGGGTTGAAATTTTGTCATGTTTTTGCACTCATCTCTGTCAGCATGCCGCGTTCTCTTGTGCTTCTCTACTGGTCGAGATATCCTGCATTTGCGAGAATTCCTGTAAAGAGAGAAGGACACGGCAGTATTTCCAGGAAAAATGTAAACATTTGATAGAAATGTAATGTTGTGAGCATAATGCATTCCAGGCTACATTACTTCACCTACAGCACATATTAAAAAGTTAAGTGTTACACATGAAAAACACCCACAGTCACATTGAATATCATCTCTTTGTCAGACATAAAATGTCCAAGGCCACTGTAAACACATGTTACAGGCCCCGGTACTGACATATGAAATTATGTCTGACCTGGGAATAGGCTCAGCTTCAACATCTTGAGCTGTACCTACAGCTGGAAGTATTGCATTGTAATAAATGGTCCTATATGTCCAACTTGCCCCTTGATTATAGTAGTCACAGCAGACAGCCTTTCCAGTTGTAGGAATCAGTGCTCTCTTTAGTCATTTAAACCTGCATGTGATTGACTGTATGATGTAACACCACATCGCACCAGATTCAACTTTTTTTTTTTTTTATCTGAATGAGAGCGCAGTGTGTTTTCAGTCTGAAGACGGCCCACGGCAATCAAAGCTAATCTGGAAGCACTCTATGAACTGAAATGTTCTGTAATGTCACTGAACTATATTTTTAATCAGTGAGCAATCAACTCTGCAATCATACAAATCTGCCGAGTTTTGTTGTGACATAAATATTTGCAGGCTGCAAATGCCGGTATCCATCAGTACTAACTGTTCCTTATGATGCAGAACAACGATGCGTTCAGGTTTACATTGTCTCTCCAGGCCGGACTACAGAAGACCTCAACGATTCAGGTGCAAATTAGCAATGAAGCTTCTCTTTAATTCTGAAGATGAAGCTTGCCGCGTTGACCACACTTGCACATTATCCGCAGGAATAAGGAAAATACTTAAGTCATTATGAAAATCTCTTCCTTGAATCCAAGATGCAGCATCAGTATGTTTATCACTTGTTGAAGTGTTTTTGGGTGGAGTTTTCCTCAAAGTGTCGTTATGATTTTATGTTCTTTTTTTAAATTCTTGAATGTGACACAGTTCAGATGAGGTGCAACTTTTAATTGGGGCTTAGGATTTCGTGGACGTCGTCATGAACGAAGTTTGTATTTGCTGAAGCGCAGCGGACTCGCACAAACGTAGTGTTAAAGAATAAAACCGAGAACAGAGGACGCGGTTATCGATATAGATGAATTTCAGGGTTTTGTTTTCATGCAGTACAGTGTCCTTGTCTGATGTCCATGCATTTCCAGAGCTGTGATGTGTGACCTACAGTAGGAAGGGTTGATAAGGGGTGCATTTTTTTTTAACCAGTCAGGGGGAGATATTATCGTCTTATAGAGAAATTTGTCACCTTTCAAGGTGTCTTTTATTTTTGTAAACCAAAATGGTTTTTATTGTTTTCTTTAAAATTTATGTTGTTGCACCTTTTTTTTTTTTTTTTTTTTTTTTTTTTTAGCCCAATGTGTTACTTAATAGTTGTTAAATGTGCCAAATAACTGTTGCTGATTGAGTGGAACCAGTGGGGAAGCCTCCTTTTGGAACTTCGGACCCTTCTCACTGCGGACTTGGCTGCAGCCACAAAAAAAAAAAAAAAAAAAAAAAAAAAAAAAAAAAGAGACCAACAAGATCCACGGACATTCACAGGCGAACCAGTACACTCAGACTTTGCCATGGTTTGGTGTACCAAGTGTTGGAGCAGCGGCGTGGGTGTTGTTGAAGGGTACAAAACTGTGACCAAACTCTCTTTTTTAAATCTTTTTTTTTTGGTTTTGTTTTTTTTGCCTGGAGCTTGAGAGGAGAGGAGCCCTGGCTTCTCACCCTGTTGCCATTGAACTCTCAACACCATCCAGCTCTCTCTGCTCATATTCCTGAACGTTTCCTTTCACACTGTGTGTATGTCACGTGAGTGTGTGAGCGTACGTGTGCTTCATTATCGTCGTATGTTTGTTCAGTGGACTTCTTTTTATTTCTTTTGTTCATACACAGATTCTCTGCTCAAACACACGCTCAACACAAGACAATTTAAAAGGATGGCATATAGGAAAAAAATTAAAAGTATATATAAATATATGTGTATATGAAATGACAAAATTCTCTAGGTTTATTTAAAAAGATTTAATGTAGAAAACAAAAGAAATTGTTCAGGGGAGGTCAGGGGTTTGATGTGAGTATAATTGTTTGTGGTGAAGACTTCAGCTCGAATCTTGCACATAAAGACTTTAGATATTGTACCTGCGAGTTACAGATGATTATTTTTGTTTGAATACCGGACTCTTGCTCTTTCATATTTATTGCGTGTCTGGGGAGCTCGTGTCTCTGGACTCTCCTCCACGTCTCTGAGCTCTCAGCTGGGAGTTCACTGTAGAAAGTCCTCCGGTTTACACCCATCAGAAAGTTGTTTTTTTTTTTTTCATTGTTGCCACAGACAAACACAAATACTACTGGCTTTGGGTTATTGTTGCCATTAAGGTTATGATAATACTGATATATAATTGATAATATTATTCAATGATTAAATTTATTTTATTTCAATGAATTTATTTTTTTTTTTGTTTATTTTTTGTTTTATTTTGTTTTCATGACAGGTAGGAAGTTGCGTGTTGGACTGCTTGTAAAAACAGTTCATGAATAAAATTCCTTTTTCCGTGTTGCCTGCTGTCACATTTGCTTTTTCCAGCATGTATCAACAAAACCTTAAATCCATCCTTTATCAATACAACCTGCAGATTAGATAAAGTTTTAAAGTTTACTGTTTGATGGTGTTTATTATCGTAAACCCTAAAATCAGAGCTTAATGGTTTGAAAAAATAAACCCATGTCGAGGTTCTTTTTCCAGAGCCTTCTATCTGTGTGATACTAAGAAAACACTTTTACAGCCACATTAGAAAAGCAAAACATTAACAGACCAATGCACTGGAAAAAGGCTTCTGTGCAACTAAAGAAATCCCATTGTGTAAACAGTACTGACTTTATGAACTACAGATTGACCTCGTGAACATGTTCTGTTTTGTGTTGTTACAAATAATCAAATGAACACACATTTTTCATTTGAGTAACTAGTATTTTTTATAAAATCAGAATTTGCAGCCTGACCTTAAAGTTGTCAGACAAGTACTGCTGCCTGGCATTTCTTATCTGAGTCACAGGGGTCAGTAGGGTTTTTTTTTAGCATGTGAAATTAAATTATGTACACAAATTAAAGTATTGTTGAAATATGAACAGGTGATGGATGTTCCAATGCAGAATTAAAATACCAACGTCTCAGCCTTATGTTCTCTGATCTATTGAGAACACAGCTGATGTCAGGCAGTGTCTGATATGACTGCTTATTTCTGGTATTTTCATGTGTGCAGTGAAACACCCACAGACGTCCACAGATCACAGCTACTGCACCTCAGAGCAGAGGGAAATATAAGTAGAATTCATTATACTGAGAATTTACAGACGCACAGAAATGTTCATTCTGTATTTACACACCAGCCACTTGTAAATGACTGAGGTGCAGTAAAAACACCAATATAGATTTTTTTTTTTTGGCACATATTTGGACTTTTTTGGTCACTGACAGATTAATGTTCATTACAGGAAACATGTTATGCTTCAACTATAAACATGCACCTTTATGTTCTGAAACTTTGGTTAAAACCTTTTTAAAGTTTTCAATACAGGGTGTCCCATAAGTCTCCATACATAGGAGACATAATACATTCCATACATATATGGTTCCAACATGTATTTCTTTATATTTCTTCTTTATAGTTCTTCAGCAGTGGAGGACACGCATTGAAATGTGCTCCCGACAAAATGGCAGTTATATAGAGCATATTATATAAATAAAAATGGTTTATGTCAAGAAACGTTTATTTTTCCTATGTATGGAGACTTATGGGACACCCTGTAGTTTTATCTACATGTTGAAGCCAAATATATATAACGTTCTGTTCATAAGAAGTTACAAGAGAAATTCGATTATCTGTGTTTTCTCTGTTTCTCTCGTAGAACATGATAAATGATAGTAATTATCCAAAAGTCAACCCATCCTTTTTCCATATATTACCTGACTTGGACTGTTTTTCTAGTAAATGTAAAGTGATTCTTAACGCTGAGTCAACCCTCTGTGCAGTGACCGTCCACTAGAGGAGCTCCACACAAAAGGACCACGTCGGCCTTTAAAACCTGGACCTCGGAACTGAGTCAGAACCAATGTCTTTACAGCCAAGTCCAGGGACGGACAAAGGAATCCAACCACAGAACGTCATAACCAGGGTTGTTTGTGTTTTATAGATGGAATATACGAGGGGACTCGACAACTTCAGAGTCATTTTAGGCAACTATGAGAGATGATGAAGTGTAGACTGATTTTGAGTTATTAGTCTGGATCAAACCCAGAAACCATAGGTTGTACAACTCCAGTTCATGGTGATCAGGACTTGATGCTAAATGTATGACTCTGTGCTGTGAGCCCATCTTCTGCATCATTCTTCACACATAAGCAGGTCGACCTATTTCAGTAGAATAAAAATAAAATCAACCATGGCCAGATTAATTTTCTACAGACACTGATCAGCCAAAATAAATGAGTCTAAAACACAGGTGTCAAATATATGGTCGTGGGCCAAAACCTGCCCACCAAAGGGTCCAATCTGGGAGGAATTTGTGAAATGTAAAAGTTACACTGAGGACATTAACAGTCAAGGATGTGAAAATCATTTTAATTCAGGTTTCACATATAGACCAATTCAATCTGAAGTATCTTGGGCCAGTAAAATACTCCATAATGACCTATAAATAACGACAGCTACACATATTTCTATTTGTTTTAGTGTAAAAAAAAAAAATTACATGAAAATGTTTACACTTATAAACTATCCTTTCACAAAAAATTTGAATAACCTGAACAAACATAAACAACCTACAATGTCTTAGGCAAACTAAGTCTAATTTTACCAATATTCTTCCGGTTACAAAAGCTTTTGTGTATTTGTAGATCCACTGTGATCTGTAAATTGTAAAGTAAATGATAAACTGAGGCATAATACTGTTAAAATTGCTCTTATTTTTCTTATGAGATATCAGGCTCATGTTATTCAGGCTTTTAAGTTAACTTTGTAGATATAAACCTTTTCATAATGGGATTTTTTTAAGAATTTGACTTTTTTCTTTGTTATGAACCCTTTCATGCATAGTGGTCACTACAGTGGACAGCTGTTCGCCAGCTGTTCTCTTGTATACTCATGGGTTTTGTTGTTTTAGTTCCATATCAGCCAACATAGTGGACTCTTATGCGTCATCCCAAACACTGCAGTTCATACAATCACTGTAACTTTGCTGCTCTTGATAAACCTGATCTGCACTAACATGTTTCAGTGTAAATCAATTACTAATTGTTATTAGACTGTAATTAACAGTTTTCTGGGAAAAAAAAAAAAAAAAATGTTTTTTTTTTTTTTTTTGCATATCCTCCTGAAACCCAGCAATGCATTTTGTCCTCTGTCAAACTTTTGTCCCCACAAAAGTTTGACAGATTTACTTTAAAATGCTGAGCATTGCAAAGGACATTCCATTTAAAAAATCAATCAATAAATAAAAATAATTTCAAAAATGTATCTGAAAAAACTTGCATTATGCAGTTTCCAATCAAGACCATTTTTTAATGTAAAAAAGCTAAAACTGTCAATTTTTCTGGGTCTCAGGAGGATATTATCTCCATGAAATGAGTAATAACTAGTATTAGAGAATGATAAAATGTGAGAAAACAAAAGATTAGCTGCATTAAAAATGTTTTTATGTCATTGTTTTCACACAGTATATCACTTTCTGATGATGAGTTTTAAATACGTGTTTCTTTACTTCAAAAATTAAATGCATGGTGTCCAGCTGAGTGGACATTTTTGTAACTCCATGAAAAATAGATTCATAAAAAAATTCAATTGCATTGTTTTTTTTTTTCATGCCTAAAGAGGAATAAAAACACTCAAGCAAAAAATGACTAAGGTTCTCATAATTCATGCATGAAAGGGTTAAACTTGTCTGACCCACTTAAGATCATATTGTGCTGTATGTGGCCTCTGAACTAAAATGAGTTTGTCAAGGTCAAGGTTACTTTATTTATTTTTTATTTATTTATTTGACACCCCTGGTGTAAAATATTCACCCTTTTCTCTCAATAATGTCTGACTGTGTGCTAAAAGCTTCATAATCTTCACCAGCTGGTTTCTAAGTTGGTCTGTGTGGAGGCCAACTATCAAACAGGATTATCAGAACTTGACAGTTGAAAACAGTTGCCTCTGCTCCGAGACTAAACCATGATGTAAATGTTTTCTAATAAAGTATTTGTCACTAAGAGGCCTCTTTAGAAACAGAGCTACAAACATGACATCATGTGAAATCTGTGTCAGTACAAGACAGTCCTGTACCTGTTTTATCACCGCCCTCTGCTCTGTGGTCTCCACCTGTTTGTGTGACACATGCAGGTAACATGTCGTATATGTGACCAGAAGGCGTCCCTGAACCCTCGTGGTAAGTTGAACCCCTGCAGACTCTGTTTACAAATCCTTTTACACACAAATTTACCGTTCACCCCTCCTGGTTCTCACCCCCTCCTCACAGAAAACCACAAGGCTCCTCCTCTTCACCTCAGCTGCAGCTGTCAATCAAAGTGGACAGCTGATGCGGCGCAGATCTGCACATGTGCACTTGTGTCTGCTGTCGCAACAGCCAGCCCCTCTTATCACTGTCAGCCCTGTTTTATACAACACATACACACACTACGACCAATACTCTTCTAAACAGTACTTTCATCTGATTGTTGAGCACTAATTCCCTGTGCTGCCGTCTCTCCTGTGTCATTTGGTATCAAACCGTTCTCCAAACAGGGCAGTATCCCCTCCCTCCCCCCTCTGCCTGCAGATATTTATAGAGGAATCCCTGCCCTGTTGCTTATCTGTGTGTGTGTGTGTGTGACAAGGAGAGAGATTGGCTGCAGACCCCCGTGTGTCACTCTATTTCTGACTCTATTGCTGCATCCCCCCACTCAGTCTGTGCTGCTGTGTGTGTCTGCGGTGGTGTTTGTGTGACAGCAGGGCTCTCATTTGGCCTCACAGGACTGGCACCAACTTTCTGAGGGTTTTTGATCCGTTTTCTTGGCCGCTGAAGGTATGCCACTGTGTGTCGCTTACTGTCTAAATGTACGCAGACAATTAGAGAGTGTAATGACATTCTCCAGGCTTTATTTATAGATGATCTGAGCTGGTTGAGAGAGGCCTCACAGTGAGTGTGCCGGGGTGTGATTTGACATTGGCTTGACTGGCTCTAAGACCACAGACAGAATAACACCAGGCCAGACGGTGTCTACTTCACTGGAACATTGGTTTTTATGGTTGGCTCAGTTTTTATTACTAAGAGCGCTACTGTGTCTGGTGGCTCATCAGGAGGAAATTTCTAGAGTCACCTCACGGCTCATAAATGTGTCCGTTGAGGCATAGGATCATCACAATTTACTGCAAATATTGTTAGTCAGTGGGGAGTGGAGGAGTGTAAACAGTAGAATCTGGAAATAATTGAAAATCAACAATAGGACAAACAACTTGGAACAAACTGCCTCGTTCCTGGGTTGTTTACAGAGACTTAACCTAATGTGGTGCAACAGGCAGGAACAGATCCAGGTCAAATACTGATCTGGGATTGGACTGGGTAAGCATGACACTGAAACGAAAGGAATATTCAACACAGTTCCTCTTTAACATGTAATTTTTAGTGTGGTCTTGCTGAGATGAGGCGGCCGGAGGTGTCGGATTGAAACATGAGAGCAGAGAGACACACAGGAATCGAAGTGTGTGTGAAGCTGTGGTTGGAAACTGAAGGGTGTTTGGGAATCATAGAGAGGTGTGAGAGAGCATGAAGGTGTCCTATTTATGATTGGAAAAGTGGTTCATCATACAGGAACAGCATGGATGTGGTGTTAAACACAGACAGCTTTACTGAAAATTTAGAGTTCGAGGAAAGAATACGGGACAATGTTAAGTTTGACTATAAAATATGGCAAAAATATATGGTGTTTAACGTAAAAGTTTACAGCAGGATGTTCAGTGTATGTAACCGTGTTATTATGTTTTCCATTAGAAAACAGACAAAACCAGGACCATCTACAAAGTCTGTTGTGTTCTAATATAATTATTAGGGTGGTCCAACAATCATGGTAAAAAATACAGTTTCAGATAACCTCAATTAGAACCCTGCATTAGGTTTTGGCATTCAAAAGATGATTTAGGAAAAAATTTGGAAGAAAAAGGAGATGTTTTAGAGGTTGCACAAGTTGCTGGAAGTTTCCTGGAAATTGACTAATTTTGCATTTTCAGCATAGCCGAGCTGACCTGCTAAGAGAAGCAGCAGTACGATCAAAACCAAGGTTTGAGTGCTTCATCTAGCAATATATGTCCCAGCCAGCATGTCCATGTGGGCCCCAGAAGGGTTACAATTGGGCTGCATATAAGGGTCCCATGTGGGTTTGTCTGCAGTTTCCATGGTGGCCCCACATGTGTTTGCCCATATCAGAATCAGAATCAAAATTAGAATCAGAATCTCTTTATTGTCATTGTACCATGTACAGCGAAACTGAGGTAAAGCTCTCCATTTCAGTGCAAGAATTTATAGACAGACAAAAAATATCAGTAAAACAACAACAAATATCAGTAAAAGGCACCGTTATTTACATTAAAAAATAAAAAGTATTGTAAACTAAGATATTTGTAAAACATGGAATTTAAGTTGTGCAAATAACATGAGAAGTAGTGCAAATGACATGAAAGATAAATATCGTGGGATAAAATAGTGTGAAGAAAAAATATGAGATATTCAGATCTCTGATTCTGATATGGGCAAACACATGTGGGGCCACCATGGAAACTGCGGCCAAACCCACATGGGACCCTTAAATGCAGCCCAAATGTAACCCTTCTGGTGCCCATATGGACATGCTGGCTGGGGTATGAAGTAAGGCCGCTAACATCTTTTTTACTTGAGTGAAGAATTGGTTGGCCTGGCATTCTTCGACTCCAGTGTGACACCAGAGCAGAAGCAGCTGATGGTTCACTACATGATGGAAAATGAAGGTTCAGAGATTCCACTAAAATGTTGTGATGCCCTTAATCAAGCAGATTATGAAGGGAAGCAGATCAGTGATTTTGTCACCACCAGCACCATGCGTTTCTTTGAAACTTTGGATCTGCCACAAACATTCGTAAGAATGCCTCCAGAAGACTGGGCTGATGATAAAGAATTTCAGCAGGCTGCTAAAGTTGTGCATTCCAGAAAAGTTGTCAGTGATGTTGCTGAAAGAGGGGTGAAGCTTATTCAAGACTTCAACTGTAGCCGAACAAAAAATGAAGATCACAAACAGTACTGGCTCCAAGTTGTCAAAGAACACAGGAACATTTTTTGTCATTTCAATAAAGCAACAGTGGTTGCTGGACTTTCTAAGTAACATTTTTATGCGAGTTGCAGTTTGATTTTGAGAATGAAATTACAAATTATTCTAATATGTCTTATTCATTTGGGTAGTTATGTTATAGTATATAGAGCAATCTTCATGTGTCTTGTGCAACCTCTAAATATGAGTTAATTTGCATAAAAATTTGGACCGAAGTAATTTGGCCAGATATGGAACCAAATGCAGGGTTCTAATCCAGAGAATCTTGAAAAAAAATTGTTTTGGACCACCCTAATAATTATGTTCTGTCATTAGTTAAGTGGTAAACAGGTACTGGTAAATTTTGCATAAATGGAATATTTTGGGGATACTCATACCTGAAGTTAGGTTCATAAGTATTTGGAAAATGACACAAATTTTGTTGAACACACCAATGAAACAGTCAAGATGTGATTGAAGTGTGGACTTTCAGCTTTAATTCAGCAGATTCAACAAAAAATATTCTGTTGTTTAGGAATTCTAACCATTCCATGTAGTCAGTCTTTCTGTCCAGTTGACTGATAAGCAGCTTCATATACAGGTGTGGTGACCCTAGAGTCTCTGAAGGTAAAGAAAAGGGATCTTCACCTGAAATCAACCCAGTAGAGCGGATTTTCAATTACTGAAGACAAAACTGAGTGAAGAAAAAACCCATAAACAAGCATTCAGCTGAAGGCGGCTGTAATAAAGGCCTGAAAAGCATCTCCAGGAGGAAACTTAGCATTTGGTTGAAAAATGGTTTTAATTAATGCAATAGTTTTGATAAAACCCCATGAATTAAAGTTGAAAGTTGATGCCTCACTTACATATTGATAGATCTTCGTTTCAGATTCATGCTAGTGGTGTAAAAAGACATAAGTACTTGGACATTCAGATTGAAATACTGATTGTATATACTAGAATTTCTCGAGAAATGCTTAGTAATGGTGATGAATGAATCCCCACTGCGAGATAAGTTCAGCCACTGTTTTAGTCGATAAAAAGTCAAAAATATGACATGAACCTCTCATATCGTGCACATTATTATCTGATCTACTGTTGATTTAAGCAGCATTAAAACTACATTATGCAAAAAAAACATTCTGTCAAAAATATCTCCAACTGTATCCACATTTACACCCTTTAGTCACATTGATATTTGATTTCTTTTATATTTTTTCTGGATTCACAAAGTAAATCGTCCAATATAATGTTTCTGAGACACATAAAAAAGATGATTGATGACAACAAAATGGGAAACAAAGAAAGTGTGAAGTGTAACTCTTTCCTGCAGACATTACTATGTGACAACAGAGGTTGTCTGCAGCCCCTGACGGAGACACGAGGAGACAGTTTCTTAAAAAATAATGACGCCTCGATAGACACAAAGTGGTTGTGAAATACTCGAGTAATGGAAAAATACATCAACGTGACGTGCGTGTGTTTGTATGGTAACTCTGCTTCTACCTGACTGATTTGATCTGAGGGATTAAAATGTTTTTACTGTCTGGGAAACTTCATGTTGAAAGGCAGAGTAGATCTGACACTTTCATTATATTCTGAAGACCGCGACTGCTGAGGCTTCACATTTGGCTACAAACTTCTTTTTCGATCTGTCACTGCTTGTCCGTGTCACTTTTTAACTGTCTGTCTCCATCCTCAGGAACAAGGAGCCACCATTTGTCTGTCTCTGAGCACACGCACACAAATACACCGCCACGCCGCTCTGACATCACATCTGGCTGACGTCCCCCCACTCCCCCCCGGCCCCCCCAACTGCTGAACCCCCCACTCTGCACAACAGACACCATGGCTCTATCATCACGTTTAAAACTGTGGGAGCAGAAGGGAGGTGCACATTCGCTGCATGCTGTGTTAATTGAACATGTAATAGCTGATCTTGACTTGCATGTGTGTGTGTGTGTGTGTGTGTGTGTGAGAGAGTAGTGGGGTGTAGTGTTGATTACATGCTGAGTAGACCCCTCTGTTCTACTCTTGAATCACCACGGCATGTCACTGTGAAGTCTGCCCGCTGTGACCGCAGTATTAGTCACCCTGCAATGTTAACAGTGCTTTAAAAGCTCCATACTGTCACAGACATCAGCTGGCAATCGCTGATATTTTTACTTGACTATTTTTATTTTAATGACTTTCACCACTTTGACTCTTAACTGTTTGTGCCAATGTCCCCATGTCTCTGTGTGGTTGAACCCTAATGACTTCAAGTACCAATCATGCACAGATGGCACATAAGCCTCATTGCATTTTCCCCAAAAGCCCCCCCACCCACCCACCCCAAAAAAAACCAAAACACTAGTGCTGAGAAATGTTGTGCTCTAACATTAAAGAGAGTCATTTACTTTGTAGTGATTTAGTTAATTCAGCATAACTTCAATCCTGTTACTATAATATAACATTAGATAGATAGATAGATAGATAGATAGATAGATAGATAGATAGATAGATAGATAGATAGATAGATAGATAGATAGATAGATAGATAGATAGATAGATAGATAGATAGATAGATAGATAGATAGATAGATAGATACTTTATTGATCCCAGGGGGAAATTCAAGTATTCAGCAGTTTACATACAACACACAACACAAAAGTGGGTTAGTACCAGGTTGACAAAAAGGTTAGTATATATACTCTAAAAGACAATTGCTAAAGAAACTACTCTAAAAGGGCTTCCTGTACAGTACTGTAAATAAAGACTTCTGATTGTATTTTCACATTTCAGGGCATTGATATAAAGTGAAACAGTGATTTAAGTGTAAGCTGTCATTTTAACTAATCTAAACTAACTGACAATAACATGCTGCACTATACTTGGATACATCACACTCACAACTTGTAGGAGTTCACATCCACAACTGATGTGAAATATTATGATAAAAATGTTCACGTCTGTTATCAATAATTATCACGATAAATATCAAATCAGTGAATTTCATTTGAGTTTAGGAACAGTTACATGTGGCTTCAAATTATTATTTGAGGACAAGGCACAGTTTTATAGGCGTTTGAGGTGACATTGTAAATAAAAGTCACCCTATAGATAAAATAAAAACCATAGCTCAGCCCCCTGTTAGCAATGAAAACCTGAATATAGATATTATGCTTTATTGCTCTGGCAGAAATGTGTGAAGTATTTAAAAAAAAAAAAACAAAAAAAAAAAAACAAAAAAAAAAAAAAAAACACTTTGACATGTTGTGTGTGATAGCAGCGCTGGGCAGCCCTGGGTTAACATTGAATAAACAGCCATTTTCAACCATGTCTATACTGTAAGCAGTGATGATCATGTTGTTAATAATATTCTGTATAATTGCTTAAGTACATGGATGAGCTGACGCAGCTGCTCATTTCTAGTCTGTAAATCAAAGGAGTCATAGTGATGCATTACATAGTTATTTCCTCTGAAGTTTTCTCATGATTACATGTGTTACTTTTGCGCAGAATGTGACCAGCTGTCCCACTGACCTTTATAATATTCCCTATTGTGTCAGCAGGTGATATCTATTAAGTAAATGTCAGCCGTCCAGCCTCCTTAGTATTCAATGATGCGTCACAACCACTGACTCATTTTTCCCCTTAAAGCTGGAAACACAGTGGATGTTTTTCACTTACATGTTAAAGGTTTATGAATTTTTTCAATCTTTGTCTGAGATTTATCGTCTATTCGTTATCTAAAGTGACCTGTCATAGGCTGCGTCGGACTGATCGATACAGACACTGAACAGATGCAGACAGATGGAGCTGAATCATAATCTGCCTTTTTCCACTTTGCTGTTTTGTTTAACCCTTTCATGCATGAATGATGAGAACCTTAATCATAATTTTCCCCCCGTTTTTATTCCTCTTTAGGCATGACAAAAAAAAAATGCAATAGACATCTTTTTATGAACCTATTGTTAACGGAGCTGCAAAAATGTCCACTCAAATGGATATGATGCATTTAATTTTTGAAGCAAAGAAACACATATTTACTGATATACAGTGAAAACTATGAAATATAAACACTTTTAATGCTGCTAATCTGATGTTTTCTCATATTTAAATCTACTCTAATGCTAGTTATTACTCACTTCATGGCGATAATATACAAAAAACCCATTTTGTTAAAGAAAAAAATGATAATTACAGTCTAATAGCAATTGATTTACAGTCAAACATGCTACTGCAGATAAGGTTTATCAAGAACAGCAAAGTTACATATGCATAAGTGTCCACTGTGTTGGCTGATATGGAACTAAAACAACAAAACTCATGAATATACAAGAGAACAGCTGGACAATAACTGTCCACTGGAGTGACCACTATGCATGAAAGGGTTAAATACCAAAAACTTACATTTGTTTACAGTGGCGGATCATCCATAGAGGGCGCTATGGCCCCGCCCACCTGTCTGACATGAAGAAGAAGACGATAGGAATTACCTGAAATTATTTTACAAAAACATTAATATTTAAATAAATACATGCTACAGCCAGTAAGCACTGTGTATAATCTGTGTTCAACTGTAGTTCAAAAATGTTTTCGGTCGTTTAATGAGCAGACAAATCACGTGTTTCCTGTTTGGGGTACTGCTGAGAACCCCATAGACTCTTGCTTTAAATAGCACGTGCACTGTAGACCCCTCCGACTAGACTTTAGCAGCTCACATTTGGAACTATTCTGGTGTGACAGGGTGAATTTGGTGCACTTTGTCCTCTTCATGGCTGATTTAGTTAGGGGAGCTGTTTTCGACAGGAGTAGAATTCGGCACAACACCTGGTACAATGGGCTTCATTTATTTATTTATTTTGACCTCCGCCAAGGAGGTTATGTTTTTGCCAGGGTTTGTTTGTCTGTCCGTTAGTGTGCAACATAACTCAAAAAGTTATGGACAGATTTTGATGAAATTTTCAGGGTTTGTTGGAAATGGGATAAGGAAGAAATGATTAACTTTTGGGGGTGATCCGGAAGAAATCCTGGATTCTGGATCACTTTGAAATGTTCGTTAACATTGTGGTAAATGGGGCCAAAATTTTCGTTTCCCAATATCTCGCTTAATTATTGACCAAAACCCATGAAATTTAACTCAGGAATTGACAATGAGGTCCTCTATCACATTTCAAAGGCTGATCCGGATCTGATCCAGAAGGCGGATTTTATTTTAAACTAGAAAAGCACTCGGAGAGCGCAGACCTCCGCCAAGCGCAAAAATTCCCCACATAATCGGTGATACAAATCCTACATTTATTTTTTAAAATAAAATCCGCCTTCTGGATCAGATCCGGATCAGCCTTTGAAATGTGATAGAGGACCCCATTGTCAATTCCTGAGTTAAATTTCATGAGTTTTGGTCAATAATTAAGCGAGATATTGGGAAACGAAAATTTTGGCCCCATTTACCACAATGTTAACGAAAATTTCAAAGTGATCCAGGATTTCTTCCGGATCACCCCCAAAAGTTAATCATTTCTTCCTTATCCCATTTCCAACAAACCCTGAAAATTTCATCAAAATCTGTCCATAACTTTTTGAGTTATGTTGCACACTAACGGACAGACAAACAAACCCTGGCAAAAACATAACCTCCTTGGCGGAGGTCAAAATAAATGTAGGATTTGTATCGCCGATTATGTGGGGAATTTTTGCGCTTGGCGGAGGTCTGCGCTCTCCGAGTGCTTTTCTAGTTTTTAATTTATTTTTTACAAGGGGCTTTATGCACAGCCCCACTACTTCCTGAACTTAAGGCAGCTCCTTTATTTCCTGTCTTTCATTATTGGACACACTTATTAATCCAGGTGTGCCTGACCATGACACAGTAGTCACAACAACAAGTATCAGACACACCTGGATTAATCAGTGTGTCCAATAATCAGTCCAATGTATCAATGGAAAAGACACTTGTCAGGGACATGCCCGACTTTAACAATAGAATCACTGAAAAATGTGCATGTTTGAAGGATAGATGGGTGAAATTTACATATAAAAAATGAAACTGAAAATGCATACTTTGTGTTTTTATTTTAATTTAAATTAATATTTTAAAATAGTGATGTATGTACTTTGGTGTATCCTAGTGAATATGTGAGTATACGAGGGCCGTTCAATAAGTTCATGGCCTCACCCAGAACAGAACAACACAGACTGATAATTTATATTTTATTTTTCAACATAATCTCCATTTACAGCAATGCACTTGGTCCATCGATGTTCAAGCATCACTATCCCATCACGAAAGAATGTAACATCCTGTATTATAACAACCAGTATTTCTGGGTGAGGCCATGAACTTATTGAACAGCCCTCGTAGTGCAGCTGAAAACTGACTTGGATACTGTGCCCCAAATAATTTCATGAGCCGCCACTGCTTATTTGATTAAAACACAAAGCTCATATACACAACTAAGATTGTGCCCGTAAAAATACTGAAAGGTAAAATATTTTTCTTATGTCATTTTAAACTCCTCTGCAACCTCAAAACCTGCAGAATAAAACCTAATGCATGAACAGATCCCACTTGAGAAGCTGTGACTTGCATGTATTTTTGGTCATTTTTTGGTCTTTGTCTCCTGCATGGATGTTCTGCATATCCACATCCCATAATGACTTTATATCTGTGTCCGGGCCTTGTCCTCTTTCTGTATTTGTGAATCTGTAAAACTACAGATAAAAGAGGAGAAGACGCCCGTGGCCACAGCGGTCCCACCTCAACCTTTGTCGGCTGTGCCAGGAGGTTTCCTGAAGCAGCTGGTCAGAGACTCAGAGAAGGAGACCAAACTGAAGGAGCCAGAGGTCAAAGAGGACAAGGCAGTAAGTGGATAACATTGTTGTTTTGGTTTATTTTTATTTCAAATATCAACATTTAAAACTAAAAACAAGGAAAAACATTTTAAAAAAAAAACATATTTGAAAAGGAGTGGGATGAAGTTCAACTTATATACTCCCGCCCCCTTACCCCGTCTTTTTCTACTGACAATTGTTGTGCCAAGGTAAGTATCCCTGCTCAGAATTGTTTACCCTAGCCGCGGGAGCATAATTTCGACTTTTTATCTCTTAACTTTGACTTTGTATCTCATAATTATGACTTTTTGTCATAATTTCGACTTTTTATCTCATAGTTATGACTTTCTTATCTCATAATTATGACTTAACATGGGGATATTATTTTTCCTATGTATGGAAGCCTCTTTCCACAACTGAAAAAAAAAATTATCCACATGGTAAGTCATAATTATGATGTAAGAAGTCAAAATTATGCTCCCGTGGCCAGGGGAAACAATTCTCACTTTGGATATGTACCTTGGCACAACAGCATAAAGTTCTATGTCAACTCCTCAAAGTAACTTAACAAATCTTACACATATCAAAATAAATTCTCACCAAGCCTGCACAAAACGCAGAAATGTTTTACATATTAAAAATAAAGTCTGTCGATTTCATAGTAGTATTACACATCAAAAATAAACTCTCCATTTAATAACAGTATTTACATAACATCTGTGATGGAAATGTTTAAATGACATATAAAGAATCTGAATCTGAGTATTTCACATATCAAAATAAACGGTCCATTTCTTAACAGTATAACACATATTAAAATAAACTCATTTATTCCACTCCATAAGGAATATTACTGATACTCATTATTGTTTTCCTCTCCACAGCCCAGCAAACTAAGTGACAACCTCGTGCAACACTTCCTCCTCCCAGATCAGACTCCTCCGATCCTTGAGGCCGAGATGTCTCTCCGAGCCGATCAGATCATCAACGCCAAGCAAGGCCTGGATTCAGCCCAGTCGGGCCCCAAGTCCTCCCCTCAGAGACACATAGTCACTGCTGACCCCGACAGGAAACAGGAAACCAGACTGAACATGACCTCAGCAATGAAGAACAGGAGCAAGGAGGCAGAGAAGACCAAGGAAAGGATAGAGGAGGTGAAACAGCTGGTGAAGAAGGAGGAGGAGATTGAGACGAGGCAGGAGCCAGAGGGACGGCAAGCAGACAGCACCGTAACAGAGCACGACAGGAAAGAGGTATGCATGCAGCAGCTTTCATTTAGAATATGAAGCCTGGGGTGGGAAACAATTATAGGCTTTTTCAGGGTTTAATTACAATCAGTTAATAGAAGTGAAAGGAAAAACTGTCCAGATAAATTAACCCAATTAGCATCTAAATGGTGTATTAAAGCCACTATGTGTCGAAATGTATGATTGAGACTGAATGATTTAATTATTGATGTAATTATACAGATAGCTGATGATTTTCTATTTATGCATTTTGCTATAACAGGCTTGTTGAAACTGATGTTGACAAAGACATGAGCGTTAAAGACAGAAAAAGGCTTAGCGGAGCTGAAACCATGAACCATTACCATGAGCAGCTCCTTTCACATTACACACAGGCATTTCATTCATTATTATTTTAAGAATATAGAATGGAGCTGCTTTAAAAGAAGTGGCCAAAAATTAAAGATTCAACATTTCCTAAAGTTAAGCTGAACGTAACCCTTGAAAACCTATAACTACTGTTGCGGTGACTTCCAAATGAATTTTTCCCTACATTTTACCTTTCCGAAGTGATTTATCACCATTTATTATAATATCATCCTCTGTATTTGGCATTTTTCTGTGAAAATCAGATATTTTCCTATATTTAATTTACTGATCATATAGATGTTCATAAAAGCTTACAGGAAATTTAACGCTTATTATATTAAAATGAAGAAAACAGAGAATGAGTTTGTTTTCAAGTTAAATTTGACATTAACTGAATGTAAAAACAAGTGTCTCCATGTCCAAATGCATCATATCTGATGATGATGACGCGCTAAGAAACTGCATTTTATCTGAATTATGTTCATGTATTGATAGTATTAATGATTCAGTGGTTAGCAAACATTTTAGATCAGTAGATGCTTTTGATTGATAGTGGTTGTTTAGGTGTTTAAGGATTAAATGTATTTTCAGCATCAGGACAGTGATGTTTACTGTTTGCTTTCTTTATCTCTACTGTCCATGTTAAAAAAAAAGTCAATGGTTTGATTATTAGTATTAAATGCCAAAATTTCACTACCTTAAAAATACTTGAAAACAGTGGTTCTCAAACTTTTTACAGGGGAGTACCCCCCGAAATATATATTTTTAGTCAGGTACCCTCAACTCTTGCTTCAGCAATTTTGATTGAAAAAAATGAGGCAAAATTTGTTCCTGTGCCAAAGGGGTCTGTTTTTATTTTCAAAACTTTGTAAACAAACAACATATATTTAACTTTAATATATTGAAAACAACAAATCTTTGGTGAAGAATGAATAAATGAACCTTTCATCAACAAAAATAATTACTTAATTACTCAGATAAAGTCATCTCGAATAATGTTGTTCTTAAAATGTTACCAAAGCTTAAAAAGATGACAGACAATATATAATATATATAAAAAAAATGAAAATGTTGAAATGAAATAAGGTCAAGAGTATCAGTTTTATTGTATGAATGTATTTATTGTGTTTTATATTTCAGCATCAATTCTCATTATTTATTTTGTATTCAGTACATGATGGCTTATTTAATGTATTTTCTCTTAAATATTTCAAGTACCCCCTGGGCAACTTCTGAGTACCTCTGGGGGTACACGTATGCCACTTTGGGAACCCCTGCTTTAAAACAACCAATAATAGTTCCAATGAGCATGATTTAGTTGGATTTAGGAGGATGTAACTGTGAATGTAGTATATGAAAGTTTTGTTTTTATCAGTGTATAATCAGGCAAAAATTAAAACCATTATCTTAGAATGAGGCTTTTATATCAACAGTCTGCTATGTTTCTACACTAGCTCTGAAGCTTTTTCCATTTAAGGTCCATTACTGTCACCTTCCATGTTTGAGTGTTAATGTACCTTAATTCAAAGCTCAGTACCATCAAACACTGATTCTAAAGTGAAACATCAGCCTTTTTTTGCCCTTGCGGTGAGAGTTGGGGAGGTATTCAGTTGCCTGGAATTGCTCCTTCACTGCATGATGTCACTAAATTTCACATACTGAACCTTCAACCCTTCAATGCCAAATGTATCATATTTGATACATGAGTTTTGAAGCCCTCTAAATGATCAGTGTGATATTTTTTCTCTTCAAAAACCTGATGTATACAATTAAATACATGCAATACACGGATAATCCACCAGGGGGGAGGAATTCGTTCACCAGAGGCCTTTCCAGTGACACTACAAGACTGTCATTAATGAGGAAGGAGGCAGAACTTTGCCAATTTTGAAAAGGAATTACCAATTTGTTAGACATGTTTGTGTTATATTATGTTTTTGTTTGTTCAAAAATAATATTTGAGTATTGAGACCTGATGTATCGAATATGATACAAAATTTAAAGTCATACATGGAAACTGATGTATGAAAAAGACATTTTTTCATTGTTCAGAAGGACCAATAAAGGCTCCAGTTTCAAAGAAATGGAATTTTCTGTCAATGGTTTAATGGTCTCATGTTGTTGCTTTTCAGGCTTTACAGGATTAAACCCATAAACCCATAAAGCAACAACATGAGATGTGACCGGTGAGGATAAGAGTCTGTGTGAGATCACAACTCAGCGAGGGTTTTACATATACGTATCAGTCAAAGAACCATCAGGGATTGAAAATATTACCACAGGAGCATTGTCTGAATTGTATAGTATATCTGATCTAACTTATCTTTCAGGTGAGAGATGTGTGGTATGAAGCTGGAACTGTGTGGTACGCCCATAAAGACGGTTATACCCTGGGTAAGTACAGATTCTTCTCTTTTATTGTCATTGTCAATAATGTGACCAAGGTTATTTAAAAGGATAAACTGCCTATATGTTCAGTAGTGCGTGCTCTAAGTGTGAACACTGGCATAATCTCATTCATTTTGTCCAAAATATGTGTTTGGATTAGCGTAGAATCCTCTGATAATCCAATCGCAATCTCCAGTAATCTGCTATTCCACTAGAGTACCTTCATATTCTGTTACATATTAGTCAGAGCAGAGTCAGTATAGCTCTCATGATGCTGATCCATATGTGGTCAGATCTCACCGTCCATCTGCTGTTTTTTTTTTTTTTTTTTTTTACTCTATCAGCATCCTCATACCCATATATTTATGCATCAGAGCTGTAATAATCCAATGAGACCCTCTTAATGCCACACAAACCCCAGGCCTTGACCCTACTCCTTTCTATCCACCGATCAGAGATTTATGTTTAAAGCCTGTGCAGAGGCCTTCACACTGATAGCGAACAGGATCGGACCTGACACTTTTCAGCCTCTTGTGGTTAATTAAAAGCTCTGTGGTTTTGACAGCGCACGATATGTCACTGTGAATTTGAGGGAGTTTTATCTGAGCGTATGTGTGCATTTGTTTTATAGCCACTCAGCTGAAGCCAGATGAAGGCACACCTGAACTCCCAGAAGGCAAAGTGAGGGTCCGCCTGCAGACAGATGGATCGCTGCATGATGTTACGGAGTATGAAATTGAGAAGGTAGCTCAGTTCTTGTCCTGCAGGATTTCTTTCCATCTGTTCTTTACACTTTCTGTGGAATTGACAGCGTCTCCGTCCCTCATCGTCCACAGTGCAACCCACCGGAGCTGGATCTGTGTGAGGACCTCAGCGACCTCCAGAGTGTCAACGAATGTGGACTTCTGCACACCCTGAGCAGCCGAGCCAAAGCCAACATGCCGCTCACACACGCAGGACCCAACTTAGTCAACTTCTGGCCTCCATTACAGGCTCACAGCAAGGTGAAGCCGAACACGTCATCCAACAGTCAGGCTCATCCCTTGTGTCTCTTTGCATAAGGCCTTTTAGCCGTCAGCTGCTCTCAGCCTTTTGGTGATTTAGTCAACTGAAAAAGGCTTTCATCTGTTCAGAGTCCACTGTCTCTGTCTGTCTGTCTGTAAAAAAGAAACTTAGATACTGACACTATTTCAGCTAAAACAAGGAGAGAAACTAAACCTTAAATAGCAACACCTTAAATGTTTATGTCAGGGGTAGGCAACCTTTACAATTGAGAGAGCTGTTTGCAATAATGCAATCGGGTGCATGTATGTATGAGATTTTTATTCTTTTTTGAATAATTGCGATGTGTTATTCCAAAATACAAAATTAACTGAAAATAGACAAATTATTGACAAGGCACCAGGCTCTAATTTTGTATGTGACACACACTGTATTGGTAGGTTTCCATGTGTTTTTATGTAGTAATTATTAATAATGATTATTTTCATTGTCAATTATTCTGAGGGTTTATTCTGGATTTATTGATGAGTTTTTCTTTTCTAAAAAATGTCAGATAATGGGGAAGAATGCTGATCAGTGTTTCCAAAAGCTCAATATTACATCCTCAAATGTCTTGTTTTGTCTATAGCCCTAATACACTGCAGCCCATAAAATTGAGATAAGATAAGATAAGATATATTTTATAGTCCCCAGAGGGAAATTCATTGTGGGCAAAAGTGCAAGGGGGCTGCAACGCCATACAGAAAACAGTACAAACAAGAAGACATCTCAGTGGAGACACATGACAATAAATAACACTGCAGACACATGACAGCAGTAAATAACACCAACCATACTATGAGTTGGAATAATTTCATTTTCAGGCACATCATATTGTCATCATTTAACCTCCTAAGACCCAGCTATGGGTTTTCTGTCCACATTTGTGGACAAGAGTTTCACAACTTCATACAAAAAAAGAAAAGAAAACTGTCCACCACAAAAGACATTCCATAAAAATTTAAAAACTGCATCTGAAAAAAATGTTGCATCATGATGTTTCCAATGTAGGCACTTATTTAATAAAAACAAAAAAAGCTTGTACTTCGCTGGCATTTCCTGGGTCTTAGGAGGTTAATGAAAAGAAGTAAAAATATTCTACTGAAATTTTATGGGCAACAGTATTCAATCTACTGCCATAAAGGAATAAAGAAATTAGAAAAATTGAAGGAGCTGAAATCAGAAGAAAAATAAAAATTATACATATACATATAAACAAATTAATTACCAGAATATTTGAGAACTCATTGAATAGTTGTGAGCTAATGACTGATCAAATAACTGCAGCAGTTTTAACAGGCTAATAGTGCAAAATACATACTAATAAATACTAATACTTTCTATTAGGAGACTGTCTGCTTATGTAAATAAATAAACAGGTAAACTTAAAGTTGTTTTAGTAGGTAGTGATTTTGAAAAATTGCCTAAGTATATACTTTAATAATTTCAAGTTGAGAAAACATACACAGGCATTTATGAGTGTATATTTGCATAGTACAAGGAAAGCAGACTGAGCTACCAGTAGCACACCATTAGCAAAAAAAATACATAAACAGTGATGTTAATGTATACACATTAACTTTATGTAGGTTTAACCTGGATAAAGCTATGTAAAAGTTATAAAGTATATCATATAGAATAGAATCTGTGGTTATCTACTGTTAAATTGGATGAAGTATATAAAGTACAGACAGATGTAGCATGGCTGCTTGATGCTAACTGATGGTGTGCTGTGACAGACATAGTACAGGTGTGTTCAGTGACATTAATCTGGGCTGTTTCCATGAAGACGAGCTGCTTAATGTAACAGAAACATTGTTAATGTCATTAGTTTCACCTCATCGCAGTGTTCAGGGCTGCCGTCTGTATTGCTTATTTCTAATTCTTCTGTGTGTCTCTGAGCCTCAGTATTTGGTTAAAGGGTGGGTACATCTGCGGTGCCTCTAATTGGTGGGGCTGGATGGATCTGGACCAGGGTCACAGCCTCACGTCATACTGAGTTAGGAAGGCGAATTAGTGAGCTGTGCTGTGTTCAGGGGACATTTTTAATTTTTTAGAAGAAAAGTTCAAAACAAAAGCGAGGAGTTTTATAGAAGAACTATATTTATGCCGGCTTCCACATGGTTTTTTTTTTATACAGTTGTGATTTATTATCATTTATTAAAATATTATCCTCTGTATTTTGCATTTTTCAGTGAAACTCTGGTATTTACCTGTATTTAATTTATTGATCATATCGATGTTCATAAAAGCTGAAAGTAACAAAAAAAAAAGCTTATTATGTCAAAACAGAGAAAACTGAAGAAAAGGGACTTTTTCAGCAAAATATATAATTAACTGAACATAAAATAAGCACAACCACTGTCATTTGTCAGACTATGTGGGTTTTAGTGGTGACTCAATGTTACAGAAGATGACAGTGTTACTATGCTCACTATGGAGTCTCTGAACATCCAAATGGGTCATATTTGATGACCATGAAAAGCTAATAAACTGTGTTTTACCTGAATTATTTCAATGTGTTGATAGGATTAGAAGTTATTAAATGCTTAGAATCAGTAGGTGCTTTTTGTTTTTAGGTCTTTGAGGGTTAACCAACATCCACCCAGCCAGCATGTCCATATGGGCCCCAGAAGGGTTACATTTGGGCTGCATTTAAGGGTCCCATGTGGGTTTGTCCGCAGTTTCCATGGTGGCCCCACATGTGTTTGCCCACATCAGAATCAGAATCAGAGATCTGAATATCTCATATTTTTTCTTCACACTATTTTATCCCACGATATTTATCTTTCATGTCATTTGCACTACTTCTCATGTTATTTGCACAACTTAAATTCCATGTTTTACAAATATCTTAGTTTACAATACTTTTTATTTTTTAATGTAAATAACGGTGCCTTTTACTGATATTTGTTGTTGTTTTACTGATATTTTTTGTCTGTCTATAAATTCTTGCACTGAAATGGAGAGCTTTACCTCAGTTTCACTGTACATGGTACAATGACAATAAAGAGATTCTGATTCTAATTTTGATTCTGATTCTGATATGGGCAAACACATGTGGGGCCACCATGGAAACTGCGGACAAACCCACATGGGACCCTTATATGCAGCCCAATTGTAACCCTTCTGGGGCCCACATGGACATGCTGGCTGGGCAGTGGTGTGTAAATGATCATAATATCTCTAATATTTAATATCATAAAGACCAAGCATATCATCTGTTTCTTCTATGTTTTTTTTTTTTTTTGTCAGACACCCAAGTCCCGACGTGGTGAGTCAGTGTGGGATGCTCCTCCTGCTCTGGCTGCCCTGGTCAAACGGGTGTACGTGTCCATGGTTGGCACCAGGAGAGACCACAGTGTATGTGCAGTGGGACGCAGCGGGACTGGAAAGACCACCACGTGCCAGGCCTTCACTCACGCTCTCCTCAAACAAGCTGGTACGACCGGAGAGAACATCAGCGGTGAGTAGAGCAGCTGGACCTGGAGCCATGATCATGTATGTTTTAGCGCAAGGGATACGTTTTATTTGTTTTCTTCATTCCACAGTTGAGCGAGTGCAGGCGATGTTCACCATTTTGAGGTCTTTTGGATGTGTAAGCTCCGCCCATAGTGACGCTTCATCTCGATTTGCCATGATGTTCTCCCTGGACTTTAACCACGCCGGACAGGCAGCTGCTGGACACCTACAGGCATGAACACACAACACACATACTAACAGTGGTGAACATGTTTGCATGCAGACAGTCCTCTACCCCTCCACCTTCTGCTCTGATTCTCCAACCTCTTCATCAGACTATGATGCTGGACAAATGGAAAGTCTGTCAGAAAACTCAAGGAGAGAGTAATTTCCTGGTGTTCTCTCAGATGCTGGCGGGACTCAGCACAGAGATGAGGTACTGACACATTGCCTTTGTTCCATTACGCTGATTTGACTGAAGCTCTTATTCTCATGTTCGCTGCAGTTTTGACAGTTTGCATCCTCTGAAGATATTCCCCCGTCACTAATCCTTCATCACTTCCTGCATGCCTGTGACAGGACTGAGCTGCAGCTGCACCAGCTTCCTGAGTCCAACTCTTTTGGTATTGTTCATCCCTCCAAGGTACAGTAAGTGTAACATCAGGTCTGACTGACAGCGGTCTAGACTCACTGTCATGTAACATAATTTGTGACTTTTACATGGCTTACAAAATTAGTTGGACTTGAGCTTGAACCGATACATGTTTCTCTCTGAGTCTACAGTAGATAGAGAGAAGCATTATGGGTAAGATTAGGTTGCAGTTTTGCAGAGCACACAGACACACAGCAGCAAAAAAGTTCAACAATTGTCGCTTTTCCATCGGACATATGCGCAAAACTTTACTGAAATTTTCAAAATGTCGAAAAACCAGAAGTGCGTTATGTTGGTTTTTCCATTAAATCAAAAATGCGATGATTTGCTTATTTATTATTGTGAGATGACACAAGAAGTCATTTTGTAAACCTGGCGAAAAACGTAAATATCACATAGATTTACAGTTATGTTCATTATTATTATTTTTACATATTACCCCTCTATCCCATACTAAATTAAAAAATGATTCAGTTTCCTTGTGTGTCCGCACATACCACGACATATTTCTTTTAAAACTTGTTGTTGTAACATCCGTCAGCATCCAGATTTTTTTATTCACGTGACTCTAGTTGCGGAAAAAGGTCTTTACATTGCAGTTTTGCGTGATATACCAATTGCACTATGCCTGAAAAACCACTTCTTGTCAGCGCAAAAACTTTTAATGAAAAAACAAGAGTTTTGGCAAAATTGTCGTTTTTCCATAAGGTACATTTTTATGTGCAAGTTATATTCGCACAATTTGAGGGTCAATGGGAAAGCGACTAATGATCAAGCTGACTGATTCATTCATTTTATACTCAAAATCTATGCAAACAGATACAAATCTGAGACTTAACCTGTCCAATTTTGCATACTCATGCACACCCGAAATTTCTACCTGAACCTTTAGTTTCAGTTTTGTTTAGATTAGTATGTGTTGTCAATGACACTGTCCATGAGCAGCTACTAACATGCAAGGCTGAAATCATCAGTTATCAAGGCTGAAGGGGTAGGGAGGCTGACATACTGTAACAAACAAACAAACACTGTAAGGATGACAGGAGGATGAAGGACACAACCACGAACATGTGTTACAGAGAGACAAACATCACACTTTGACACTCTTCGCAGTTATAACAGCTAATTTCTTGACACAAACAATACAATTTCAAGTAATGTTATGGTAAGTTGAGTACGTTATGGTTGTTAATTTGGTGTTGGAGATTTGAATTTTTACTAAATTAGTACAAGTCAGATCATGTGCAGTACTCCATTATACTAACTCCGGTGTGGTATCATGAGGAGTACAACACAGGGTCAGAATAACTTGGCCCATAAGTGCATTATGAATTAGTTATATTTAGTGTTGTTCATATCATTTTGTTTTGTTTTGTTTCATTTCATTTTGATTCATTTTGTATCACATCATATTGTCTTGTATCGCACAGCATTGCATTGTATTCTATCATGACGTATTCCATTGCATCACATTGCTATGCATTGCAAGGCATCATATCATATATCGTATCACGTCATATCATATCATCTCATACTATGTCATATCATATCATCTCATACTATGTCATATCATATCATATCATATCATATCATATTAAAATATCACACTTGTTTATCTTATTAGGCCAAGACTTTATCCCGATGCTGTTCACTGCAGAAATAAATTACTGTGATATTTTCTTGTTGTGGTTACCCTTTAAGGTAGAAAATATATCAGAGTTTTAAATTTGACTTAAACCTCGACTTCCATCACCATCTTCGGATAATGTCTGTACTTGTAGAACAATGATTTAACTCTCCCCTTTGCTGATAGGAGATGCACTTCAGTTGTTCCCCTCATTGTTATTGACGTTTATCTGGTCCCTGTCTCCACAGTCACTTAAAGAGAGTTTAACAGCTTCAGATAAGATCACCTGAAATTTAAGAGAGCACACGTCGGTGACTACAATACTCAGTATTTTAATAAGAAAATAGCACTAGTAATATTTTTGCAGCGTTTGACTATATGTTTGTGTGAGGCTGAAGTATTGGGGGAATAAAATCTAAAAAGAGAGAAAAGGATTTTTGTAGAATGTGGAGAGTTTCAGGCTCTGAAAGGAGATGAGATATGACTCAGCCGTTCCTCCACCTTATTAAATAGCAGATTTCAGAGACAGAATAGACAGCCCATCCCTCCTCCCTGTCCGTCCGTAGGTTGAGGAGAAACAGCGTGCGTCCGTCGCCTTCACCAAGCTGCTGACTGCCATGGAAACGCTGGGCTTCTCAGCCAGTGAGCAGAAGGCGATATGGCATGTTCTGGCTGGTATTTACCATCTGGGAGCTGCCGGGGCCTGTAAAGGTAACACTGATTCATCGTCACCACAAACACTTAATGAGTCTGACAAACATATACACACATTCACTTTGCATCATCCCAACAAACAGGACAAAAGAAAACCTGCATCTATGGAACTAAATGAACGGTTGCATAGGTTTTTGGTGAAAAATTAATTCTGGTTTAAATGAAGTCAGTGTCCCCTTTAGTTTTTCATCTGTTTTTCTTTCAGTGTGTGTCATTTGTTGTTGTATTATTGATTATTTACAGGGCTAAGTGTATTCTGTTGCGGTGTACAATAGTTTGATCAGAGCCATAGTATTGACAAGGGATGCATAAGGTGGAAAAAATGTAGTAAAGAAGACTCACACCAAGTTATTTTTTTTTCTTTTCATCGTGTAAGAACAACAAAAGAAGCAGTTGCCTTTTTGCATCAACATTGACCTCCTAAACTATTGTGCAAGCTTTTGCACAATTTGTGGTATTTGGTTGAACTATTGTTTGCATGATACAGGATAATCCACTGTACACACAACATTGCAGAAAGAATTGCATACATCATAGGTAAAGAACTGAATCTAAAAAGATGGATTTGCAGTAAAATCTGCAGGGTTTGTTTTTTCTTGGCATCATGAGACAAGTATCCCATAATCACCTCTCAGTATATTGTAATTAATCTAGTCTGAGAGGAAACAAAAATTGTAGCTACTTTTCTGAGCTCTGTTTTTTACCTTTTGGAAAAGTTTCCCTGTAATTGGGTAGATTTGGACACACCGACTTTGTCAGGCAGGTCAGGGGTTAAATACGTTATTGACACCTTTAATTACTAATCACTGTTAAGATTCTGTCAAAAGCAATTCTACTGCTCGACACTGGAGCTTTGAAAAGTGGTTTCACTTTTCCCCAGCGGCATGAGTGAGTATCAGGTCATCTCTATTTATATTTGGTGTTTTGTTTTGTGTCGTGAGGCGAGAGCAGTAGAAGGAAGGTGTACAGTATATTGGGTCTGGCACGGGCCAAGGTCGAACCCCTTATAGTTTAGAGACCGTCTATAAAAAGAGCCTGGAATTTCCCTAACATTGTGCCTAAGGACCTTGGTAGAGATATGCATTTTACAGAATGCCCCCTTAAATGTGAAATGCTGTTTTGCCACTACTTTATACGAGCTGACCACCAGTTTTTAAATCATCCACCTCTAGCAGAGTTTTCATAGCTGAAGATAAACTATAACAAGTGGTGCCAGGCACAACAAACCCCGCCCCTTGCACGTATTTTGCCAATTATAAGTAAATGGGAAGATTTTTTAAAAATCATAAAAAATTTGAACTTTGACCTACCTCTCCCAAAATATAATGACAACTATTCTGGGTCACTGGCAATTTATGAACCCAATTTGGTATGGATTGAACAAATAGTTTTGCTGCTAAAGTGTTAAACAAAAAAACAAACAAACCGAACCACAAACAATACCCCTTGCCTCCCTTTCAGGGGGCAGCGTAACAATAGTTGAGACATAAATCCATCCAACTTCTCCGTTATAGTCATTGTCTGTTCAAATAAAGTCATCATGTCTATTACTTTCTTTTCTTTTGCACAGTGGGTAGGAGGCAGTTTGTGAATTTTGACAGTGCCCAGGTGGCCAGCAGCGTGCTGGGGTGTGAAGGGGAGGATCTGCACACTGCTGTCTTCAAACATCACTTGCGACAGCTGCTGCAGAGAGCCACTGGAGGCAGCAGAGAGAGGACCACCTCTGCAGAGTCAGAGGAGGGTGAGTCAGACACATGCACACAGCTGGTGACTGGGAACCATGGCGATAAAACATCAAGTTTGGAGTCTTAAACCAAAGACAGAGCAGGTCTTTGACAGCTGTTGAAGGAAACTGACATGTAGACTGAAAACAGGATAATGAGTCTGGACTCCAGCTATATGTCAGGTTCTCAGTCAAATTAACCCATAAAGACCCAGCGCTACTTTTATGTCAGTTCCCAAATGGAATTTTCTCTATATCTAACCCTTCTAAATTGATTTATCACCATTTATTTATAATAGTATCCCCTGTATTCTGTATGTTATCAGTATAAATCAGGTATTTTCCTGTATTTAATTTACTGATCATGATGTTCATAAAAGCCCCGTTTAAGGTTATTATATCAAAAACAGAGAAAACTGTAGAAAAAGTGACTTTTCCACTAAAATACATCCCTAACTGAACATAAACCAAGTATTTCCATCCACTGTCATTTATCGAACTCCATGGGTTTTACTGGTGAATCAATGTTGTAGAAGATGACGGTGTTTCCACATTCACTACGGAGCCTCTAAATGTCCAAATGCGTCATATCTGATGACCATGAAAAGATGACAAATTGCATTTTACACCAATTATTTACATGTATTGATATTATTAATGGATCAACACATAGTGAACACTTTATATCAGTAGATGGTTTTGGTCGGTGGTGGATGTTTGGGTCTTTATGCATTAAATAAGATACTACATATTTACATTTAAACATACACAGAAGCAGAAAACCATATTTAACCCTCGGCTAATATGTTCCTTCTTTCTTTCTGTGCAGGGCCCAGGCTGACAGCTGTGCAGTGTGTTGATGGGATGGCTGCTGGACTCTATGAGGAACTGTTCTGTGCCATAGTCTCACTCATTAACAGGTATAGAGGTCTATAAATGTCTAATTACCTGAACGGCCATGAAGCCAGGCCATCGAGTGTCTGAAATGCCATTAAAAAAAATAGCTTAAGGACCATGATACAGATGGGCTTACATATAATCCATGAAGCTACATTTAATAAACTTACTGCTGATTATATGAGAATCATTTTCACACCGCATTGGATGGCATTTACTTTTTCACTCCGGTTTTATGTATCTTAGCATCACTAGTCATAGTGGCCACCTGTTGGTTTGTTTTTTCCACTCAGTGATGGAGAGCAAAACTGACGTCTCTGCTGTCAGTAGTATCAACACAGCGCAGTCATACTCTGTCCATGTATGTTGTTAACAGGGCTCTGCGCAGCCAACAGCTGGCATTGGCCTCTGTGATGATCATAGACACACCTGGAATGAGGAACCCGAGACATTCTGGAGAGGAGCGAGGTGCCAGCTGGTCTGAGCTCTGTCACAACTACCTGCAAGAACGGCTGCTGGAGTACTACCACACACACACCTTCAGACACACACTGGACAGATACGCACAGGTAACGCATTCTATACTCATGAAAATGCATGAAACCGCACAATTAAACTCTAAAGTAGTGTTCTGTAAGATGTAGTGCTACAAAAGACAAAATAATGGGTCCTCTGGAGGCAGTGTTTGTACCTCGGGCCGTCATTAAACTGGTTCAAAGTACACATTTATACAAATTAAATCTGAAAACCAGGTAAAATTACAAAAGTCAGTTCAAGATAGCACACTGATCAAGGAATCTGTAGGGGAATATTAAATATCAGATAGACTACAGTACTTCCACTGATCATCCATGCTTGCAGACAGCCTTTGTCATTCCCTCTTAAAGTAGCAATTTATGAATATTTTCTGCTCCTTTAATAGGAGAGTTTCATTGCACACAATAACATCAAGAAATGTTATAATATAGAGGTGTTGCTGAGATACCAGATTCCTCAAGGTCAGTTTAAATGTCCTCATCTAGTAGGTAACTCAAGTGATTAATTGATGTTTGACTGAAGAACCTAGATGATAAACCCTCACTGACATGAAATAGAGGATATTACAGCCTCGATATAATGTAAAAAAAAAAAAAAAAAAAAAAACTGTGGGAAGTTATATAAAGCCTCGATATTTGAGTTTATCTGAATATTGTAGTTTAATGTCAAAATGGTGTATTCTATTTGTGATTAAAATTGCTCAGTGTATTATATTTTTAGCCACATCCCCTCTCCAAATGAATACTAATATTACTATATGGTACCAAATATTGAGTGTAAAGTATGGAATATTGTGAGTTGTATTTTATTATGTATCATGTATTATGTATTATGAGTAAATTCACTGCTTATATTTCAAATTTAGCAGGTTTCAGAGTAAAGCATGAAGCAGCAGTCACTATTTTTGATCCTTTAAGCACAGACAGATGACAACACTGGGCTTACTCATGCTTTAGTCACACTGGTCATCTACACAGTTTTAGTTGCATAATGAGTAATTTGACATTTGAGATAAATTGTTTCACACACATGCCGTCTGTTGCAGGAGAATATCCCAGTGGAGTTTGAGTGTCCGGAGAACAGCCCGGCTGAGCTGGTATCTACCATCGACCAGGCGCCTCCACAGGTACACAACAAATACTTACTGCATGTGAAGTACATAGGGTCAGATTCACTGCGGGGGTTTTGTTGCCATTAAACCAATGGAAATGAGACAAAAAAAAGTGTTATTTACAAAGCATTTGCAAAAAGTGAAATTCACTGAAAACTGCCCCGTCAACAGAGAACATTGTGGGTGTCTATGCCATTAGTGTGAACGTAAATGAATAGTCATACATTTGGTGCAAAATCATCCCCATTCTATCCAAATAAGCCTCTATCAAAAAATGTCTAGTTCTTTTAAAAGCTCCAGTAGATTTCCACAAGCAGCCTGGTTGGTGCAATTAAACTCACCTCTTACAAAAATCATGAAGTATGTGAGGCTTTCATGTTTAGATATGTTTACTAAATTTCAAAATACAGAATACACACAGGTATTCACACACATAAAAAAAAAAGAAAAAATCAAACAAAACCCACTTAACCCTCCCAAATCCCTTGATGTCATCAGATCTATATGCATATACAATTTGGCACTGTAGATATAAATAAAATTACATATCATAGTGTTTCATACACATACATCTTAACTTAAGGGCCTTGTACATGTGTCGTAGGATTGTCAAAAAAGGTTAAGAAAAATTTCCACACTTTATGAAACTTCTGTTCAGATCCACGTAATGTACAGGGCTGTGTATTGGCAAGAATCTGGCAATACGATACGATACAAATCACAGTACTCGGATCACGATACGATATATCACGATATATCACAATACTGTTAGAAAGGCAAGTTTTTAGTGGTTTTGTTTCTTTTTTAAAAGATTATGTCCTGGAAGAATGGAATTACACCACAAATAAGCACAAATACTAAACATATTTTTATTTGATCCCAACAGGATCTAATGCTATATCGCAAAATGTTCCTGTGTTCAAAATTAAATTATTTTTTACAGACATTACAGTTTAAGATCCTGTTCAAATGTTCATATTCTGTTAGTTCATAACTAACATCAGAACATAATTTTTGTGCAATCCCAACAAAGGAACTAATATTATTTATTAAGAGTGTTAAATAATAATAAAGAAAATATAAACAAAAGTGAAAAACAAAAAAACTAAAATGAACCTCCGCAATATCTACATTTGAAAAAAATACCTAAAAATATTGACACAGTACTTTTTAATATCGATACTGTATTGTGAAATGAAATATCACGATATATTGCAGAACCAATATTTTCTTACACCCCTAGTAAGGTATATCGGATTTTTTCAAGTTAAAGATTGAAGATCACTCATCTGTATGTGAGGCTTTAATGATGTTGAATTAAACTTGCAGGAGCCATTCATGTCATGATTTTAAAAACTCACTTTCCTTCTGCAACTCTCTCTAAACGCTACGCTAAATATAAAGACAGAAATATCATTGACTTGCTGCTGTTTCATGAAACTGAAAAAAGTGAAGCCTCTTTAATAAGCTGTAGGGTCACGTCCATGTCACGCCTGACAGTATCTGAACAGTGATTGGTAATTACAGCTGTCAATCATGTATTTTATCTCCCTGCCTGGAAATGCATGTGACTAGATAAACAGTTTGGTATCACAGAGTAGGTTTTCTACAGATATAGATGCCTCATGGAAGTCTCATTTCCTCTCAGACACCATGAATTACAATATGCTTAAAGGTAATTCAGATTTTATGTAACTAGGAAAAGATCCATTGAGATTAAGAACTTCTTTTACAGAGACAACTAGAAACGTATTAGGCTCACTGCACCTTGTTTGATGGAGAACATGTTTTTGAATATGTACACTGTGAGGAATATGTAACAGATTAATGTGACTGGAAGATGTTATGTCTCTTATGCTTTAATAAAAACAAAACAAAAAAAACAACAAAAAAAAGAACCTCTTTTACAAGGGAGTCCAGGACAAGATAGGCAGCAAATACAACACACAGTTACAAGATTACACAGTTAAAACACATATAACAGACACATTTGACATTAAGTAGTTAGTAAAAAACAACATTTACAAGTAGATTAAGAAAAGCAAGTGGAAGTTATGGAGTCGGCCTCAAGAACTGTCAGTTTGGACTTAAAAGTGCTAAAAGAGAGTCAGTCAGTTTCCAGTCTTTCTGCAGCTGATTCCATGCATAAGGTTCAGAGTAAACAAAAGCCCTTTGACCCAGTTCTGTACGGGCAAACAAAACAGAAAGCATTATATGATCATTTGTACGAAGAAAATAAATAATAAAATTTGTCTTCACAATTAATTGGTAGAGTTAATAGCTTCTCGTGTTTCAGCAGCTTCAGTGTTTATTCAGATTCAGAAAATGTAATAGGAAAGAAATGAGCAATACTACAAAATATATATATAAAGCTCTAAATATACACATATATAGCTCTAAATATGAATATATGCCTTAATATACATATTAAAACACTATTGAAACACAATTACAACAGCAATTTGTCCAATATGTACTGGACAAATATTATCACTCTGATAAGTAAAATAAATATATATGAATAAGTGTCCAAAATATTGTTGTGTGTAATTAGAATTATGTGGTTATAAGGTGGAATTATATAACCTGATGGTCACAGGCAGGAATGATTGCTGTGTTGTTCAGTTTACTGATATAAGGTGAGATCTTCAGTCAGATATTTAGGGGTAACATTTGGGTCATGAGCTTCTCTCAAACTTTCAGCAGCTTGGAAATTAACAAGTGGTGCCAGGCACAACAAACCCCGCCCCTCGCACATATTGTAGCTTATTTTGGCTTCGATCCAGCTGATGTCATAATGTCTATGCATGTGCTGATGTCAGCATATCAATTGCCTCTATATGTGTGCCAAGTTTGAAGTAAATTGAAACAAAATTGATGTTTTTATAGACATTTAAAATGTTGCCCATTATAAGTAAATAGGAGAACAAAAAAGATTTTAAAAATTCATAAAAAATTTGCACTTTGATCTACTGTTCCCAAAATGTAATTACATCTATTCTAGGTCACTGATAATCTATAAACCCAATTTGGCATGAATTCAACCAATAGTTTTGCTGTTAGAGTGTTAACAAAAAAACAAACAAACCGAACCAAAAACAATACCCCTTGCATCCCCTTTGGGGGGCGGGGTAAAAATGTCCTGATTAAAAAAAAAAAAAAACAAATCATGGAAAATGTAACAGATCAAATGATAGTTTCTGTAATAACTACACTTAAAGGTGAAGTAAGCCAAGTCATAATGAACAGACATACCCTTCACTCCCTTCAGCGCTCCTGCAGATGATCCAGCTGCCCTCCTGACCCCCACTGGGCCGTCCACTGATATGGTCGTTGTATTAGAAGGTCTTACTCCACCTTTAAGACCACATTACCCACAATCCCTGCTAATAGAGCCCCTCATTACTGAAGAAGACTGAATGTTTGCTCTGTTAAAGTTTCATTTCATCCAACTAGTAACCAGAAACTCATTTTCTTCTTCAGTGGTAGTTATGAACTGCATGTGTCTGGGTGTGTGTTCAAGGTCCGGGCGGCAGATGGAGACCCCCGAGGTCTGTTATGGGTTTTGGATGAGGAGATGGTAACACCAGCCTCCAGTGAGAACAGCGCCCTGGAGAGAGTCTGCCAGTATTACAGCAACACTGGTAAAGACACACACACACACACACACACACACACACATATACACACTCACACAAACACACACACACACACACACACACACACACACACACACACAGGCTCCTTAACCCATAGAGACCCAGAGCTACTATTGTGGCAGTTTCCAAATGAATTTTTCTTTATATTTAACCTTTCTTAAGTGATTTATCACCATTTATTATACTATTATCCTCCATATTTTGCATATTTTTCGGTGGAAATCATGTATTTTTCCTGTATTTACTTTACTGATCATGTAGATGTTCATAAAAGCTCAGAATAAACTTGAAGGTTATTAAATCAGAAACAGAGAAAACTGAAGAAAAAGTGACTTTTCAGCAAACTGTATCATTAACTGAACATAAAAACAACTGTCATTGATCCAACTTCATGGGTTTTACTGCTGAATCAATGTTTTAGAAGATGACAGTGTTTCCACATTCACTACGGAGCCTTTGAGTGTCCAAATGGGTCATATCTGATGACCATGAAAAGATGACAAACTGTATTTTACACCAATTATTTACATGTTTTGATAGGATTAGTGGATCAACAGGTATTAAACAGTTTAGATCAGCAGATGATTTTGGTTGCCAAAGGCTGTTTGGGTCTTTATGGGTTAAAACACACAGCATGTTAATTCAGTATGGATATGTTGAATATGTGCGTCCCCCGCAGTGCGTCAGTGCGAACAGCCTCTGCAGTGTGAGCTGAACCACCTGATGGGTGCTGACCCGGTTCGCTATGACCTGACCGGGTGGTTTGGTCTGATCCAGAACAACCCTTCTGCTCTGAACGCCATCTGCCTGCTGGAGAACTCCACCATGTGAGTGTGTTTTAAAGCCCAGAAGGCTGAGATGGATCTGCATTACTCATGTCTAAGTGAACCCGATGACGAATGTGATCATCTCTAACCTACATGCACCAGATTCTCCATGTACGGACACTAAATCTGGGAAAAGTACTTTTAGGAAGCATTTTTGTTTTTTTATATAATACATCAAAACTTAACTGTAGGTCAATTTGACTCGCCGTTAATCTTTTACTTTAATTTATTATGTTTGAAGTATGTGTTAAAATGAAGATATACCTTAATTATTAGTTAATAGTTAAATAAAGATTGAATGAAGTGTCAACAGTAATACATCGTTTCCCTCTTCTCATGACATGATTGTGACAATGTGATTTATTCTTGATAGATAAAGTGTAACTGGGACTCAGTATGGAATCATTGCACCTGGAGAATGGTGATTACTGATGTGTATAAATAGGAATAAAAGAGGAATGTGTCAGAAAACAAAATGATTACAACTTTATGGGAAATAGTGTGTTTCATTTATGATACAGACAAACACTGCTGCGTGTAAGATATTACTGAAATCAAAGCACTGGCAAATTTATTTGAATATACAACACAAGTCAAAACAGTACATTTGGTTTATATTTGACTTTTCCACATACCTTTTTTCACTTAATGATTAAGCAGCTCAGAAAATGGATGAAACATTACAATAATTAGACAGACAGACTGACCTAATTGATCCCAAAATGGGAAATTGCAATGCAGCAGCGTGACAAACATAAAAATACAATATAAGAATAACAGTAGAATACAAGAGCAAACACACTGTACATAACAAATTAGAAGAATAAAAAAAAAAATCTGTGGAAAATCTGGACAAACAGGATCAAACAGTAAGGTGCAAAAATAAACTGTAATTTGCAAAGTGATATGTCATTTTTCAGTGAGAAATTATGTCATAAAGTAAAGCCACATGTGTCAGTCAGTTTCTCCCTGCTGTCCTCAGAGCGGAGGTGAAGGCCATGTTTACCCCCAGAATCTCTCTGCCACCTCTGTGTCGAGGTCTTGGAGGGTTGGAGGGCAGCAGTCAACGCTGTCTGCAGAGAAATGGCACCATCAGAAAAACGTTCAGCGGGGGAATGGCAGCCATCCGCAGACACTCCCAGTGCATCGCAGTAAAGCTACAGGCAGTACGTATCCAAGTACTCAGTGTCCATAAAGTCTATTTACAGTTTAACACATTTATTACTAAAGGAAATGAAAAGACAAATCTGTGAAAATTATTACAAAATGAAAAGTAGATATTGAATTTTTTTGCCTCATGTAATCTACCTCTATATGGGCATCATTAGTTGCATGAAGCCCATCCAGACAGTACTGGATTTGTTGCCATGTTCTCTGCAGCATAGATTTATCAATGGGATCAGTGATCTGATTGCTTCCGGTTGTTAACCTTTTCATGCATGAATTATGAAAAAAAAAATCAAAATTTTTTTAGATTGATTTTATTACTCAAAATTAGGCTAAAGTTGAAATGCATTTTGAATTTTTTTTAAAATAATGGCTTTATTAAGAAAATATTTAACCTCCTGAGACCCAGGAAAGCACAAGTTTTGGCTTTTTCTAATCAAATAATTGCCTATATTGGAAACATCATGATGCAACACTTTTTCAGATGCATTTTTTTATGGAATATCCTTTGCAGTGGACAGTTTTTTGTTGTTGTTTTGTTGTAGTTGTTTTTATAAAGCGGTGAAACTCTTTTCCACAAACGTGAACAGAAAACCCATAGCTGAGTCTTCAGAGGTTTACTTTATGAGCTCACAGAGCAGTCTAAATTCTAAAACTAAGATGATACTTTTTTTCATTATATTACTTAGAGTTTATAGAGACTGCCCCCATGTGGCTTGGAAAATATTGTTGTTTATAACCCTCTGGAAAGTGAGCTTAAATTATGTGTCCACAAATGTGGATGTCATGCATGAAAGAGTTAATGTCCCGTATCTTTGTTCGATAGACAATATCTTTAACTTAACCCCATAGAAAGAAAACCTGGGAATCCAGAAATCCCTTCCAATCCACAGGTCTGGAAATATTGGATTTAGGAACCCACCAAAATGCAGTACCCAACAAGGTTATAATGGTTTAGGATTTTTCATTGCAGTTTTAATTAGTTTTTAGAGCAGGTTTGCAACTTTTTTTTTATTAGTTTTCAATTTTCTGTAAATGCTTAGTTTTTTCATATCTTTTATCTTCCTTATCTACCATGGAGAAATCCCATACAGGACTCTGCTGCTTTCTCCCAACTTTACTCTCCGTGTTGCCAGGTAGAGTGAAGACGAGAAGCCAACTCTAAACAACAAGTGACATGAAGTGACAGACCATGAAGTGCCATATGGGGCCGCCAGCGAAAATTGCTCGAGCATATCATATCAATCTGACACTGACAAAGATGAAAATGAAGGGAATTTAATCAGTCATTTTTAGACGTTTTAGTTTTATAAGCACACAATACAGTTTCAGTTAGTTATCGTTTTGTATTTTAATTATAGTTTTTATTAATTTCAGTTAACGAAAATGTTTCTTCAATTCTAGTTTTCGTCATTTCGTTAGTTTTCGTTAACGATAATCTGGGGCACCGTCACCAATTGTGGACCCCATGAAAAGTAAATGTTTTGGGCCTCTCAGAAAATAAATCGTCTTGGGGGGGTACAGTACGCACTGTAACAACTGAAGGTATAGCTGTGCATTTCATAAGGACTGTAACAGCTGTAACGGGTGTGAAAATGAAAGAAAACTTAACTTTGAAGTCTGACTCCCGGCTTCTGTGTCTCTCTTCTCCTGTAGACTTTACACGAAATTATCACAACTTGTAATCTATATCCGCTGGGCACCATGAATTTGTCATGTGTAGCCCACCCCCCCACATTTGGTGCCACATTTTCAATCAAAAGGTCAAGGTAAACATTTGCAGTAATTGATCTCTCATTGAAGAAAACTGGACCAATGATTCAACTGCACATGATCCCACAATCTGATTAAAAACATGGATAAGCACCGAGTACATACAACAAATCTGACTAACATGTTGCTTTTGTAATAATTTTTTTCAATTGTAAAGAGACTTCATGGACTTTTTGGCAGTTCATTCATCAATGCCAACTTTCAAAGAAGTATGTCTTGAAGCAATTGTTTTTGGCCCCGCCCTCTAGGACTCTCTGGTGAACCTGATTCGTCGAGCCCGGCCTGTGTTCCTTCAGTGTATGAGTGCCAAGTCCGACAGTGGGGGCTTTGACGTCCCTGCTCTCAGAGTACAGCTGAACTCCACGCAGATCCTGTCAGCGCTGCAGCTCTACCGAACAGGTCAGCACATCTGCATCATACGCACGGACAGATCTAATATCACATTAATGCACCGACATGAGCTCACCAGTCTTTGCATCTAGATAGTAGAATTAGACTAAAACTTACCTGAGAAGAAGAATTATGAACATCCAGCTTACTCTATACCTCGAGGTAATACAAACTCATAACGAAAAGTTTGCTTCCAACTGAGCAGATTTATTTATTTATGTCCACACTCCACTTTACTTTGAAAACCCTGCTTGTACTTATCAGGACTGGCACAGGGCTGCTGAGTAAACAGGACCCACAGCACGGGCTCCTTAAACCAAGAAAAACCTGAAATTAGAAGATTACAGGATTAAAATTGTACTAATGTGGGGACAGCTCATGGTTTAATTCTTTCAGAAACACATTACAAACTTCTTATTGTGAGTTTGCCATTATTAGAAATAAATAAATAAGTGTGTTATAGTGCTGATCTACTCATTTATCAAGTTAAAATACTTCTTTCTGGCAAACGCTCTCAAACACACAGTATTACCTTGGAGAGGGCTGGATAAATACTCTAACATCAGATAATGTGTGTAGATAGTCTTGATAAAACAAGGTGTGAGAATTCCTGCCTGAACACAACTCGTAGCAAAAGGAACTAGAAGCACTCGGAGAGCGCAGACCTCCGCCAAGGCTGATCAGTGGCTCCCCCCCATGGGCCCCCCCACGCCAAGGAGGTTATGTTTTTGCCAGGGTTTGTTTGTCTGTCTGTTTGTTTGTCTGTCTGTCCGTTAGTGTGCAACATAACTCAAAAAGTTATGGACAGATTTTGATGAAATTTTCTGGTCTGTGCCCCCCCCGTGGGCCCCCCCACCCCCAATCACCACCAAAATTTAATCATTTCTTCCTTATCCCATTTCCAACAAACCCTGAAAATTTCATCAAAATCTGTCCATAACTTTTTGAGTTATGTTGCACACTAACGGACAGACAAACAAACAAACAGACAAACAAACAAACCCTAGCAAAAACATAACCTCCTTGGCGGAGGTAACTAATACACACTTTTGCCTATAAAGTTGCAATAATTCTATTTTCAAACAAATTCCTCTTTTTATTCCTATTTCTACACATCGTTAATCACCTTTGACCAGGTTACACGCTGATTACACACTGAGTCCCAGTTACACTTTATCTGTGAAGAATAAATCACATTGTGCCACAATCGTTTCATGAGAAGAGGTAAAAATATTTTATTCCAAATTCATGGCCAACAGTGTATGTCAGAGACAAAGAGAAAGTGATGATAAGGAAACCTCAATGAGCCTCTGTATTTAGAAAGTTTGATTGACATTGGCTATCAATAGCTACTGTTGAATTAACACTATAACACATATTTTTCTTGTGAAAATTTTTCCAGGGTACTATTAATGAAAAGATCTCCTTTGAGGCTTTTCTTCTAGTTCTTAATAATGAGAAGTGCTTTGAATTTAGTTAGTCCTCAAACAGAAACTTTTTTAAAAGGAAATTTCTTGAATAATATTAACCCATAAAAACCCAAACAGCCAAAAGCATCTACTGATGTAAACTGTTCAATACCTGTTGATCCATAAATCTTATCGATCCATACATTTATCAATGCATGTAAATAATTGGTGTGAAATGCAGTTTGTCATCTTTTCATTGTCATTAGATATGACCCATCTGGATGTTCAGAGACTGTAGTTACCATGGAAACACTGTCATCTTCTACAACATTGATTCACCCATGATGTTTGATAAATGACAGTGGATGGACACACTTGTTTTGACATTCAGTTTCTAATATATTTTGCTGAAAAAGTAATTTTTTTGTGCAGTTTTCTCTGTTTTGATATAATAACATTTGAATTTGCTCTTGAGTTTTATGAACATGTACATGATTAGTGAATTAAATATTGGAAAATGCATGGTTTGCACTGCAAAAACTCAAAATATAGAATTTAATATTACAATAAATAGTGATAAATCACTTAAGAAAGTTTAATATAGAGAAAAATTGATTTGGGAGCTGACATAAAAGTACCACTGGGTCTTTACGGGTTAAGAAATAAAATGATCTTTGAACAATTAAAGAATGTTATCTATTATGTACAAGTGTAGTTCCTGCTTTTACGGAATTTTTTAGTTGTCATAGAGCTGTTGTAGTTTTGTCTTATTTATCTTTTTCTTAAATAATAATGATTGTCATTTTTATTTGCTGTGTTTGTGTTGTATCAGTAGAGATCACTGAAATTTCATGTCACAGACTAACATGTTCAAACTCACTTTCTGGACTAATTTTACCTTTAATATCTTTGTGGATTTACATGAATGTTATGTTTGATTGCAGATTTATGCTTGTACTTTTTCAGGTTATCCAGAGCACATGACTTTGAGTGACTTCAGGTGTCATTTCCAGGCTTTGTCTCCTCCAATTATGAAACGTTACGCTTCAATGTTTGTGAGCCACGATGAGAGAAAGGTCAGACAGATGACGCACAACAGCAACACCAGGCCTCTGATCTGAACACACTCTGAATGGGTTTTACTCTCTGTCTCTCAGGCGGTGGAGGAGTTACTAGTTGAGCTGGATCTGGACAAAAAGAGCATCATAGTGGGAACCAGCAGGGTGAGAACATGTTTGAACCCTTCTGAAGTACCTTCTGTCCACATAATGAATCCATCTGATTCAGCCTGCATCTTCTTCCTGCTGCATCGTAGGTGTTTATGAAGCGAGGTGTGCTGCGTTACCTGGAGCAGCAGAGGGACCAGCAGGTCACTGGGTGGCTGGTGCATCTACAGGCCGCCTGTCTGGGACATCTCGCCCGCCAGAAATACAGAAAACTCAAGGTTAGTATTAATATGTGAATGTGTACACAGATGAAATGAAGGAGGGTCCTTCTATGAAACTGGTCCCTAAAAACAGGACATGGGGGCAAAAAATTCAAACCAGGTGTAGACTAATGTTATGAAGCAAGTTTGGAAGCACTTTGGGTCTATTTTAAAAATAAATATATACTGAGATAATAGAGAAACTATTTTTCAGATAAAACACATTTTATATTATTTTTATGCAAAAATCCACATGTAACATGGTAAAAATGACACGAAAATTACACGCTACTATGTTTTTGAATATCTTTTTATTCGCTCACAGGTACATTTTGGGAATTGTACTAATTATGCAAGGCAGAATGTTGCACAAAAATGACTGCTGTTGCAAAATCACTCACGATTTATATGTGTTTAAATGGGCAGGTTCTGTATGTAACAAGAGTGGACACGATGAGTTACACATGAAACCTGGAATGAGACTGAGATTCATGAAAAATCCACATGTCTGGATTAGAAAAACCACTAGGATCATCAAATTTAATACAGTGTCTTTATTTCTAGCAGTATATAAGACCATTTCAAGCCGTGTTTTCACGATAAAATGCACTGACCCCTGGGTAGCTTTTCAAGTCCCAATTTTGGTCCTATTTTTGGCTCCAGTGTTTTATTAAAAATTCATGAATTTTGGGATGGCTCAGAGCAAGAGTATATATTTTTTGCATTTATCTTAGGTCATCATTAGGTACATCCTGGAGGGAAATAAGTCTAATGTAAACACGCAGCTAGCAGTCAATCTCAGAAACCACAATTTATTTCGGTTAATGAACTACTGCCCCAGTTTCTTTTAACTTTAAACCACCTCGGTACCAAATATCTCCGGTTATCTGGACAAAAGGCTGCGTGTTCTAGAGATTCTGGGATGAACAGTGGCTCTGGACTACTCCATTTAGGCTGCTTATCAGAGGGGGGTCACGTAATTTAAATTTCACTCACCAGTTACGTTTCAGATGGACAGACCAAACCAGGAGAAAAGGAAGAACTCACCAAAAAAGAAGGTTTGATGTTTTAAAAAGTTTAAAAAAAGTTTATTGCTTCAGACAAAAATTAAAAAAGTTACAAAAAGAAATCTAGCATCAAACACACATTTCGTCACAGAGAGAAAAAGAAAAAGCCCGCCAAAAAAGAGTTTCCTTTGTCACCTTTTTATAGTGACTCTTGGAGACTCCCATTATTCAGTGACGTCATTCGTCGTAGGCTTATTATTGGTTAATGGTAGTTACTGGGCAGAACATGTCAGTCACTCCATAAGCCAATTCTAAGAAAAGCACATGCTTTTGCATGTGCACAGCTTTTGCTCAACACCTGCACTATTAGGCTAGCATGTCTTGACCACAAAAATCCCCTAGTTCATATTCTGGTTTTTCTGCTCTATGCTCTTTACCACAACTACTTTCTAAAGATGTAAAATTCGATCTTTTAGGTCAAATCTGACCTCTCCTCTAAGTTCAGCACAGACAGGTGTGAGTTCATCAAAACCACACACACACACGCACACACACACACACACACACACACACACACACACACACACAAATCAAACCTGACACTGACTGTACCTCTAAAATAAAAAGAGTATTACTATTATATAAGAATATTACTCAGAATATTACTTAGACTTGCAAACATAAAAAGACTCTTCAAGCAAAATAACTTTGTAATGTAAAGATTGAGCAGACAACTTATAACATTACATTTCCTCTTCTTCTCCATTTTGGTTCATGATGTGTGATGTCCATCCGACATTTTAGAATTAGTCAAAGTCAAATTCAACTTTCATTTAACGTAAGATACGTACAACACTAAATTTCTCTTTTATTATTGGGTTTAAAAAGCTGGCAATGTGCCAGGGACCAAAATCTACCCAGTTTCAAGCTACAGGAGCTGAAATCATGGGGAAAAGCTGTAATCTTAGAGATATATAGCTTCCTGTTGGAGCTCTTCCAAATCAAAATAATAAACACAGACCGCCTGATGTTCTTTCATACTCTGGAAAAGTGAAGGAACTTTTCTAATCTTCACACATGGAGTAGAGCAGTAAATCACATATTTAACACTCCTACTAGTCTGTGATCAGACAAAATCAGAGAATGCAGATTTTATACATATATATTGTGATGAACGGGTGACATGGTGGTGCAATGGATAGCAGTCGTGCCTCACAGCAAGAAGGTCCTGGGTTCAATTCCAACACTCGATGGGGGTGGGACCTTTCTTTGTGGAGTTTGCATGTTCTCACTGTGTCTCCGGGTACTCCAGCTTCCTCCCACCATCCAAAGACATGCACTGATAGGTAAATTGGTTAATCTAAATTGAGAGTGATTGGTTCTTTGTCTCTGTGATGAGCTGGCGACATGTCCAGGGTGTACCCCGCCTTCACCCATAAGTAGCTGGGATAGGATCCAGTGACCCTAGTGAGGATAAAGCAGGTTCAGATGATGAATGAATGAATGAATCATGATGAACATAGACAAGGACTAGATACAGAAGAACATTTGGGTTACAGTATGCTGAAAGGTAAATGTAGAAGTGGTTCCCAATAGACGCTAAAAATACTGCAGCTTTAAGATATCTGGCAAACACTACTGCTTCTTTAAAAGGCAAAAAGTCAGATGCATCCATGTGTGTTATTTGTTTTGTATGCGCACAAACATCAAATACGTTTATTTTCAACATGTTCAAAACTGCCTCACAGAGAACGTTTTTAAAATCCAAACTGACTAAAAACATAGGAAAGTACTCTCTGTTTCTGTCACAAATGCAATTATTCCCTCAAATGTTGAAGTATTCCCTTAAAGACACAATGAGGACATTTGCTGTCACGGCTCCTAAACATTGGAGCAGCCTGCCCGAGGAGAAAACACTGAATCAGCTCAGTGTTACTTCACATTTTAGAACCAAAGCCTTTGTTGTGTGATGACTTTCTGCATTATATTGTTTGTCTGTTTTTTACTGCATGTGGTATGGTTTTATTTGTACTGAAACAAGTAAAGTTTACTATTATTATTATTAGTAGTAGTAGTAGTAGTAGTAGTAGTTGTATGAAAAAATGAACGAATTTGTATAAATGACAAAGATTTAAAACTACAGTATGTAAAATTTAAAGGGATTTATGAAAATCTAATTATGGAAAGAAGATCATTTTCATGATTATGTTTTCATTGGTGTATAAGCATGAAAAAATGAGAATAGTTTTTGTTACCTTAGAGGCTAAATGTAGAGTAAGGGGGAGCGAGACTGTGTTTCTACAGTAGCTATGTATGTACTTCTTTTTTGTTTCCATTCTATAGCAAGTGGCCTCTAGGACCAGAGTTAATACTGTCTTACTACATCACTGCTGCAGTGAACCTTTAAGGCTTGGAAGTCAAAGCTTATTTGGACTTTTTTTGAGTTCTTGTGATTGCCTGATTTGCCTTTTACATGCCACATATAAAAAAAGTTTGACAAACCCATGTTTTAGTGTGTGTGTGTGTGTGTGTGTGTGTGTGTGTGTATGTGTATGTGTTTATTTATTTTTGCCCAACTTCATCTACATAATCTGATGATATTTTCACTTTAATACCACTTAATTAACAGTTTGGACCCAAAAATCATCAAATCTGAATTGAAAAAAGATGTTATTTATGCCAATAAAAGGCACAAACATGCTCAGTGATCTGTTCTGGAACTTGAAAAAGTAAAATATAGGTTGCAAATATGAACATATAAAGGTAAAATTGAATATTTTTGTACTATCAAATTAAATCATATTTCCAGATTCACACAGTCTATCAATGTCAGACAAAAACTAGAGGAGAGTTTCCAATCTGCACTTTCATGTGAAGTTGACAGCAGTGCTCCAGGTGACCTGTTTAGTTTTGAAAACGTCATGTGATCTGATCACCCTGAAGTGATCATAGGCCCTGGGGGGTTAAGACTTGAATTTTCACGTTATCTCATTAAAATTAGTATAAGTGGGTTGCAAATGTTTTCCTAAACATATAATCTTGTGCTTCCTCAGGTGCAGCAGATGGCAGTGAGTTGTCTGCAGAGGAACCTCCGGGCTCTGAGGGTCGTGGCCAAGTGGAGTTGGTGGAAACTTTTCTGCCGAGTCCGTCCTCTGCTTGATGTCAACATGGACAATGAGAGACTCAGGACCAAAGAGGTACACACACACACAGCTCAGCACTGACGAGAAATGTAATAAACAGAGATTTCAAAGATTGTAAAATAAATCTGTGATCAAATATTGTCAGGTAGATATTTTAAAGATGCTCTGATTGTGTTTGTCAGGATGAGTTATCAGCTCTGAGACGGCGTCTGGAGAAATCAGAGAAGGAGAGGAACGAGCTGAGGCAGACTGCAGACAGCCTGGAGACCAAGGTCTGTGCTGCACTAAGCACACACACACACACACACACACACACACACACACACACACACACACATACACAAACACACACACAGACACACATAGAGACACACACATGCAACACACGTAGACACACACACACACACATAGACACACGCATCATTTTTTGATTTGTGTGCGTAGGTTACAGCTGTGACATCTGAGCTGAGCGATGAGCGTTTCCGTGGCGATGCCGTGGGCCAGGCTCTGGATGTGGAGAGGGCAGAGAGACTTCGGCTCAGCAGGGAGAACAAAGACCTGCAGGTAGACGGACTGAGGAGTCACTGATTGGTTCCATATTGACAAAGTAATCTGTTACTCATTTCTCAGCGTCCAAATATAGTAACTAAACTAGAACGACCTCTTAAGTTATAACACTTTTCTTTGAACTCCTTGGTATTGAGAATTAATTGTCATGTTCTGTGTTAATACATCTGAAAGTAATGCATCCTCCTGATCATCGAATATCTCAGGCCACATTCTGCTGTTGTTCATTATAAGGCTCGCCTAGACCAGTGCAAAGTCACCATGGAAACTCTGGAGAAGCAGCTGGAGGAGGAGAAACAGAAATCCTCGATGGCTGAGAGTCAGAGAGGAGCAGGATCAGGTAAAGACCAGGACTCTGCATGTCTGTGTTTATGGGCTGTTGTCATTGTCGTTCGTCAACTCTACCCTTATTACTTTTTTTTAGGGACATGAAGCTATTGTTTCTCGTGATGCTGTGGCGAGAAATGACAAGGAAATGTTAATGACTGCTTTACTAATCTATAAACTAAAGTTATGTAACAGTGGACCACTTTTGTCTTCTTCAGCTGAGGAGAGGAGGGTAGTAATTGCAGTTTCTGGTGATGAGCGTCACATCTTGCTGCTACCTAACAATCTCTTACAATCACTGACACGCCTACATTGACAGGCAGAAGCAGAGGCTGAGTCACACTATTTTTTGCTTCTAGTTGTTTTAGCTGTAAAGAGCTCCAACCTTACAGTTTGCATCATTAGTGTAGTAAAACACTGTCCTCAGGAGGAACAGACCACAGTATGTTTGCATTAAACGCAGTGTAATTACATCTGTAGCGCATGATTAAGGACAGATTGTTTCAAACTAAACAAAGGTACAGAAATGTCACTATAGACTTTGTGTGGCCGTGACCATCACCTGTGACAAAGTCACATCCGTCTTCTCCTCCACAGAGAGCGAGCTGGTCATGCAGCTGGAGTGCTGCCAGACAGAGGTTGAATTTGTCCGCAGACGACTCAAGCAGACGGAGGAAAAAGTTGAGACAGAGAGGCAGACCCGACAACAGCTCGATACCAAGGTGAGACAGGACACTCTGACGTGCACAGCAACAGTAATGGGAGATTAGATGTCTGAAGTTAATAACACTGTATGTGTGTGTGTGTGTGTGTGTGTGTGTGTGTGTGTTGGGGGGGTAGGTGGCTTCACTGCAGGCCCAGCTGGAGCAGTCCAGGAGGAGTGCCACAGAGCTGAAGCGCCACTGCCGCCGTGTGACCTCTGATCTTCAAGATGCCCGGGTCCTCACTGACAGCCTGCAGAGCCGCATGCATGAGCTGGAACGCAAACAAAGGCGGTGTGTATCCACCTGCTTTCCATAGTTCAGTTAAAACTTTAATGATAGAATGTTCTTTTCTATTTTAACCCATAAAGGCCCAAACATCCACCGTCGACCAAAATCATCTACTGATCTAAAATGTTTAATAACTTCTGAACCACTAAACCTATTAATACATTGAAATAATTGGTGTAAAATGCAGTTTGTCATCTTTTCATGGTCATCAGATATGACCCATTTGGACGTTCAGAGGCTCCGTAGTGAACGTGGAAACACCGTCATCTTCTACAACATTGATTCACCAGTAAAACCCATGAAGTTGGATCAATGACAGTGGATGGAGATGCTTGTTTTTAGATTCTGTCATTGATATCTTTACTGAAAAAGTCACTTTTTCTTCAGTTTTCTGTGTTTCTGAACCCTCAACTTTAAACAGAGCTTTTATCAACATCTACATGATCAGTGAATTGAACTTAGGAAAATACCTGATTTTCACTGAAAAACACAAAATAATAATAACATAATATCATAGATAAATCAAAGTGATAAATCACTTTAGAAATGTTAAATATAGAGAAAATTTAATGTGGGAAGTGCCACTAAAGTAGCTCTGGGTCTTTATGGGTTAAAGCAGAAATGACAAATACTCAGGGTGTTCAGTCTACTTTAAGCTGATTAAAAATATCAAAAAGACAGTAAAATGTAGCAGTTTATCTTAAACTTCTACCTGTTGTGTGTTTGTACAGGTTCGACAATGAGTTGACGCAGGCCTTAGAGGAAGCTGACAATGAAAGAGAGCAAAAGGACAAAACTTTTCAAGAAAACAGTGCTCTGGGGATTGAAATATACACTCTGCGTCACAACCTACAGGTGGGTTTGGGATCTTTGTCATAAATTCATTGAAAACCAAGTCAGAATGTCATCGGAATCAACCATCCACCGTGTCTGTATCTTGTTGGAAAACAGAATAACCTTTAGAAACTGTTTACATAAACAAAACAAGAAGCATTGGTAAGAGGATGGTTTGCTTAAAGGTAAAATGTCAAAACCATCATTCATCTAGTGAACCCGGGAAAGAGCACATCATCTATTGTGTAAATTCTCTTTGTCACATCTGATTCATGAAATGGTGTCATTGGCTGAAAAATGATTTCAACAGTATTGTAGACTGGTGAAGCAGCCAAATTATGAGGAATAAAAACAGATGAAAAGGATATGTGCAGGGGAGGAAGAAAAGTACAGAGCTGATAAAAAAAAATGACTTCTCATTATGAGATAAATGGTAATCGCAGTATTTGGCTTCTGAGTGTTTTAGTTATTCTGACAGACATTAAAAAAAAAAGATGGACTAGATTGATGTCAGACAGAGATAAAAACGTACACACTTGACATTCTGACAATATTTGTTGTTACCTTTTAAACAAGACTGGCTATTCTTTATTTACTGTACAGACCTTTCCAACTTGGAGCTCTGCTGTTTATTTTCTTTGTGTTTGTGTCTGTGTTGGACGGCCTTGTTTTCAACTCCCACATGGCCAAACCTGCCAAAGTATACTTTAGTGAGATTAGGCTATTTAACCTCTGTCGGATCCAGGGACGCTTGACAAACCGGAGGACAACAACAGTTTTTCTTACTTGGAGGATGAATCTATTTTTTTTAGTATCAGCGATGCATTTGTGTGTGGGTGTCTCCAGGAGAGCCAGTCGGAGGTGGGCCGTCTGCAGAAGCAGAAGGAGGAGTTGTGTGCTCAGATCCGTGACCTCAGCCTACCTGTTGATCTGGCCTCGGACTCTCTGCCTGACCTCAAAAAACAGCTTCGCCTCCTTGAGAGCCAGGCCGGTGAACGAGCCGAGGAAATCACCAAGCTCACCGCAAGAATACAACACCAACAACAGGTGGCCTTAAATGCCCTCTGCCCATTCGGGATGCATTCACTGGCTGCTGCTTTCCTCAGTGTATTTCTATTTTTTTCTCTAATAGATTCACATGCGTTTTGAGATGGAGATGGAGAGGATGAAGCAGATCCATCAGAAGGAGTTAGAAGATAAAGAAGAGGAGTTAGAGGATGTGCACAAGTCCTCTCAGAGACGGGTTGGTTAACACAACGGATTAACACACAACTAAAGGACATTATGCTGAATTTGACACATCCAATATGTCTCTAATAACTGAGAACTTTTCTCAGACAAAGATCTTCATACATATCAAGGTTACTCAACCCATAAAGACCCAGTGCTGCTTTTATGGCAGTTCCCAAATGAATTTTTCTCCATTTGTGTTAGCTTACCGGCTGATAGGCTGTAAGCCATTGTCGTCATGCGGTGTCCGGCGGCGGCCTCTGTCGTCGTTTGTCGTCCGTTACAAAACTTTCAATCATCTTCTTCTCCAAAACTACAATTCCAGTTGACTTCAAACTTGGTATACAGCTTCTTTATGATGATGTCAACAAAAGTTAGTGAAATTATTTGGATCCGAATCTGATTCTGGATTTGGTGCAACTTTGAAAAATTTCCCCATCATAAGAGATAGGAAGTGGATCGATGCAATAATAGCCTCTGGTATGTCTGTCCATCACCTAACCCACTGGACCGCACAGCCCCCCTAAATACCATGATAGATGACCCGTCTTGAAATACCATATTTTCATTCCAAAGGTATTCAGGCACCCTTTGCTGCATAGGTCCTTAAAGTCCTTCCATTGTTATTTGATGGTTATATACTTTGAGATATATATTGCGAACACATTTCACTACAATTTATGACCAAAGTTGACCTATGGTAACTCAATCAAGCCATTATTGTATGCACATTGTTCTCAGAATAATATGTGTGACACTTGTTTCAACAAAGCCAGGTCTATCAAAGAATAAATCCTGACCGTCCATGCTTTCAGCTTGGACTATTTCTGTAATATAATAAATACACATAACTGGGTGATAATAAATGGCATCTGGATACATTTCCCAAAGCTTTTAATTTGGCCGGTAAGCTACAGGGCCATTGGTCCTATTTTTAACCTTACTTAATTGATTTATCACCACATACTCTAATATTATCCTCTGTATTTTGCTTTTTTTTGTGTGAAAATCTGGTATTTTCCTGTATTTAATGTACTGATTATGTAGATGTTTGTAAAGGCTCAGTTTAAAGTTGAGGGTTATTATATCAAAACAGAAAACTGAAGATAAAGATCAGTTTTGTTGCAAAACATATCATTAACTGAACATAAAATAAGTGTCTCCATCCACTGTCATTGATCCAACTCCATGGGTTTTACAGGTGAATCAATGTTGTAGAAGATGACGGTGTTTCCACGCTCACTACAGAGCCTCTGAACGTCCAAGTGGGTCATATCTGATGACTATGAAAAGAGGACAAATTGCATTTTACACCAATTATTCACATGTACTGATAGGATTAATGGATTAACAGATATTAAACATTTTATATCAGTGAATGATTTTGGTCGCAGGTGGATGTTTGGGTCTTTGTGGGTTAATAAATGTGCATCTTTGGCAGAAAAGAAGACAGACAGTACTTTCATGTCAACAATCCACTTTTTTTTCTTTTCAACAGTGTTACACAACCACACAGCAGGTATCATATAACATCTCTGCTGTTACCTCAGTGCAAATCAAGTTTCTTTGCAAACTCATTAGCACACAGTTGTATTGGAGATTTAGCTTTTGTGACAGTCCATGGTGAGTCAGCTCGCATATAAGGACAAATAAGTAAAAATCTCATAAGCTCAACTTGATATCGAGGATTTAAGTGTAGACATTGTCACTGCCCACAGGACAGACCGTATAGTAACCATCATAACTCCCCCTCTGGCAGCTTAGACGCAGAGCCCACAGGTGGATGCAGGGGTGGAAGTAGAGCTGAAATGTACAGTTGCAGATCAGCTCATATAAACAGCAGTACGTTCAGTGCCATAGATACGTGTCGTCTGAATTGTTCATTTCCACAAGACTTTGTTTTAGTCTCAAATGACAAAAGAGAACAAAACAAACATTATAGATTGAACAAGATATCCCCGACTCTAAAAATATATATAATCTGTGGCTAAAATTATATGACAGAGGATTCATTTGACAATAGTTTTTTAGTGCGTTCAGCTTCTGTCTTTCAGTTTCTTTTCTTATGTGTGCAAAGCTTTCTGCTGTATAGTTTATGTGTTAGATGTTGTGTCTCCATTGCAAATTGAGATTTCTACCCTCATTTAAAGATAAATTAAATAAAAATTCAGTATGTGGGCTTGATTAAGAATAATGGATGAAATTAACTTTCATTTACTCATTGATTTTTTTCCTTTACACTAAACTATCACTTCTGAAGCAGGGTATTTTTTTTTTTTTTTTTTTTTTTTTTTTACAATTTTTATTTATTTCTCATTTTTATCAGTATAATACAATCCAATCTCCTCAGGTTGAGGAGCAGGAAAAGAAACAAAAGAACAGAAAACAAACAAATGAAAAGAACAGCCTGTGTTTGTGTCAGCATCGGTTTAGGTCCCTTAATAGATACGTTTTTCCCTGAATGTCAGCCATTTTCCCGTTTTTTATGAAGAGATTTTCATTCTACTTCAGTTTATATGTAAGATGATCCATGACAAGAATATCATGTATGATTGAAAGCCATTGTTTGGAAGACGGAGCATCAGTCTTAAGCCAGTTCTTTGTTATGACCTTCTTCTCGGCCACCAGGAGGATCTTGACAAGATGAAGCAGGGTATTTTTTAAGTTAATACACAAGCAGGTGACATTTGGCTAAGATACAGCAAATTTCACATATATAAGCATTTTTAACAGATTGGTGAAGTAATAATGTATTTATTATTGTCAACTCCATAGTTTCTCCTGTTCAGTGCTTAGTGTTATGCCATCATATTCATAATTTATATTCATGTAACAATCACATATAGTGGTTTGTATTGGCAAGAACCTGGTAATACGATACAAATCACAATACTAGGATCACGATATATCATGATACTGTTAAAAAAAGCAATTTTTTGTTTGTTTCTTTTTCTTTTAATAATTATTTCCTTGAAGAATTGAATTACACCAGAAATATGCACAAATACTAAACACATTTTTATTGGATCAGAACAGGATCTAATGCTATATCGCAAAATTTCCTTTGTTAAAACTTAAATTATCTTTTACAGACATTACTGTTTAAGATCCTCTTCAAATGTTCATATTCTATTAGTGCATAGCTAACATCATAATATTTTTTGTGCAATCTCAGCAAAGGAATTAACATTATTTAATAAAAGAGCGTTAAATAATAATGAATAAAATATAAACAAAAAGAAAAACAAAAACACAAAAATGGACCTCCACAATATCTGCATTTGAATAAATACCTAAGAATATCGATACAGTACTTTGTAATATCGATACAGTATTGTGAAATGAAATATCCCGATATATTGCAGAACTGATATTTTCCTACGCCCCAAATCACATGTGGGTTAAACTGAATGAAAGATATGCACAAGACATAACAATTGTTCCCTGTGCTTTGATAGACTGTGTGTTATGTGTTTGCTTGTTTGTTCTAAAGAGAGCTGTGTTGTCCTCGCAGTGTTTTGTTCATGGGTCATGACCTGCTGTTGTTAAGTGGCTGGTTGGTTGATGGACTGTGTTTGTAGGAAATAGCAGAACCACACACGGCATCATTTATCTCTGCTCAGTGAAGAATTTAAAGCTCTTCCCTCTGGCAAAAAGTTAAAACCACCAAACTCTGCCTTATTTATTCAGCTGATGACAGTTGGTATGCTGCTGTTATTTCGTGGTGTTTATTTCTGCACAGCTCTACAGATGATGATGATACTTTTATGCTTATCATTTAGCATCCTGCTGCAGGGGAAATTTCCTGTCATGGACAATAAAAGCTCATTCAGTCTGGCCGTTCATCATTTTTTGTCTTGTGTTGCCTGTGTATGTTCTGTGTGTAGCTGAAACAGTTGGAGATGCAGTTGGAGCAAGAGTATGAGGAGAAGCAGATGGTGATTCATGAAAAGCACGACTTGGAAGGGCTAATTGCTACTCTGTGCGACCAGGTACACGATGTACACACACACACACACACACACACACACACATACACACAGAACTGTACTTTATGTGTTTTTGGATGTGGTTTGTATGAAGTCTAATCTCACAGAAATGGACTTAATGAGTGTCTGGCCAGTCCTGCCATGTCATACATAATCATTATTGTGACTTAATGTTCCCAAGGTGATGAATGTGTCATTTTTATATTACAGCGACCACAAAACAAGCATATGCTGCTCAGAGGCAGTAGCCTACAGAAGCTGATTTAACACTGTCTCTAATGTAATTGGACTGTTGAAAAGTGGCCAGGACTTGGTCTGTGGCCAAACTGGCATAAAGTTTGAGCTGAAATGTTTAAAAGGCCCAAACTGCCGAACTCTGTCTTATTTAACTGAAAATGGGATGGGGATTTTTTTTAGCTATACAGAAATATATCAGCATTTTTAGAGTTTAAGAGAGATTCAGAAAGTTAAAAAAAAAAAAAAGTTTGTTTGAAATGAGGCTTATTTTCTACAAAAGAGAAATATTTTTTATCAGAAAGTCAATCTCATTCAATGAAATGTACAGAATTTGGTCTTTAAATGATGCACCAGCTAGGGTTAAGTAGCAAACTAAACCTTTTTCATTGTATCCCTGAAGATAAACAAGATTGTTTTCCACTTGCACAGCTTCTGCACAGTTTAAGAGTATTATGTCCTAAATATCTATGTTTTCATTAGGTGTTACATTAACTTAAATATAAATATGCTGCATTGTTGGGCAACACGGTGGTGCAGTGGATAGCATTTATACCTCACAGCAAGAAGGTCCTTTGTTTGATTCCAACACCGGACATGCACTGATAGGTTAATCGGTTAATCTAAATTGCCCATAGGTGTGTGTTTGTCTCTATATGTCATCCCCACAATGACCTGGCAACACATCCAGGGTGTACCCCGTCTTCACCCATAAGTAGCCGGGATAGGCTCCAGCGACCCCTGTGACCCTAGTGAAGGTAAAGCGGTTTCTGAAGATGAATGAATGTTTCCCATTAGGTGTATATTCTGGCTTCCCAGCCAAGCAGAATGTACTTACACCACTGGCCTGCTGTGTGTTTTTCCTTAATACATGGGACGTTTCTTTGCATTTTTTTCAGTGCAAAAAACAAAACTCTTTACTTTCTGTTGATATCCTGCTGTTTTAAATATTAATCGATGCCCTCCATCAATGCGTTGCAGGTGGGTCACAGAGACTTTGATGTGGAGAAGAAGCTGAGGAGAGATCTGAAGAGGACCCATGCCCTTCTGGCTGATACCCAGCTGATGCTCGCCACCCTCAACTCAGAGGACAACCTGCCCGGCTGTAGCAAAGAGCAGATAGAGCGTCTGCACTGCCAGGTAAACTCACCTGTAATTCAGCTGACCTCTGCAAACCCAAACAGTGACACAGTATGTGTGTTTTATGAGGCTCTTCTATGCTCTTGGTCTTTAAATAGCTTGAGGAGAGTGAGGCGAGGAGGCTCGAGGCTGAGAGCATCCAGACAACCCTTTCACAGGAACTGGAGAACACTCAGATAGAACTGGAAAACATCTGCAAACAGAAGAGCATGGTGAGTGTGTGTGAGTGGTAATGCTGCTCAAACAGGTGAAAAATGAAAGCTGAATATTAGCGTCAAACGGCTGTAAGCTGCGACTACCTAAAGTGAACAAAATGCAGAAATCGCTGACCGTTACACTGGTTCTATTCTGCTCTGTTTCAAATAAAAGAAAAATATCTTAATTTTGAGGTAGAAAATATGAGAAGATGGAATTTTTTTTTCTAATAAATCCAGCGACATTCATTTATCACTGCTGACTGATGTCGCATCTGGAATTTAGTGCGACAAGCATGTGTAAAGTTAATGACATTACACTGTTTTATTTGACACATATGGGCAGAGATGACATCAGATGGTCGAAACATCAACTCTTTAGGTAGTGATTTAATCAAGAATAATGAATAAAAGTCTTTTTCCGTTTATTGTATGCCATTAGCACAGTATAAATCACAGAATGACTTTGCGTATACACAGTCCACCGAATAAAAAATGACCCTTATATTGGCATTGAACAAAGGAACGCATTAAATGAAAATTATGTCTGTGTTAAGCTTTGTAAACAAATATGATTCAGCGAAGGGTTGACGTTAAATATATAAAACCTAATTATGAAATGTACCATGAAATTACCGATGATGACAGGTATTAAGAGAAGTGAAGTAACTCATGATGAAGAAGGGAAATCGAGTTGACCTGATTAGAAGAGTGTGATGGAAAATGAAGCAACAATAAAATGGAAATATGATATTTTTGTTTTGCCTGAGCTGTTTTTATACAGGTGAATGATGACAGTTATCATAATTATGCAAAATAATTGATGGTAGATCAAATAATTTGAAGTATGTGATTATGTTGTAGTTGTGGTGGGCGTAATTACAGCAAATGAAATTAATGTGTTTACAGTGACTTTAGACAAATAGAACCAGGGTTAACACCAGAATATTTTCTTTCCATTAAAATTAATTTCGAAAAAAATTATCAGTACAGCAGCTCCTAGTTGAATATCGTTCATGTGTTTGTGTGTCCAGGTGGATGAACAGTTTGCCCTGCTACAGCATGAGAAGACGGACCTATTGAAAAGGGTTGAGGAGGACCAGGAAGATCTTAATGAACTCATGAAGAAGCACAAAGCGCTCATTGCACAGGTACAGTTTTATGCTCTGTGTAGTTTATCTTCAGGTGAGATTATCAGGTCTGTTCTCTAAATCTCTCCCTCATATCTATGGTTCAGTCCTCCAGCGATATCGCTCAGATCAGAGAGCTCCAGGCTGAACTGGAGGAGCTGAAGAAGCAGAGACACTCTCTCCAGGAAGAGGTAACCTTGGTTGGAATATCAGGAAATACACGCAGCCCCAAGCGGTTCGTGAACTAAATGTGCTGCTGAAACCAGCTGATAGGAGACTATAATAGATTTCTGGATTATTTAACCTCCCTGTTACAGATCTTAATATAACTCCAAGCTTCAGGTGGAGTACTGTCACACTGTCTGATATATTGGTGTATAATTTAGTTCTCCAAATGTTTTTGGCCCACTTCTATCCTCCTCCTCCTCCTCATGATGCAGCTCCAGCAGAGTGTGTCAAGGGTGCAGTTCCTGGAGTCGTCCACTGTGGGGCGCAGCATTGTCAGTAAACAAGAGGCACGTGTATGTGACCTGGAAAATAAATTAGAGTTTCAGAGAGGACAAGTCAAGAGGTTTGAGGTAAGGGCAAGTGATGTTCCCTCAAGTTCAACACCTATTTATTATCATGGAAATATGCCCCAATAAAATGTGTGTGTGTGCGTGTAGGTGCTGGTGTTGCGTCTAAGGGACAGTGTGGTCCGACTTGGGGAGGAGCTGGAGCAGAGCGCCCAGGCCGAGGCTCGGGAGAAGGAGAACGCCCGGTACTACCAGCAGCGTCTGCAGGACATGAGGCTGGAGATGGAGGAGCTGACTCAGAGGGAGCAGGACAGCAGCCGCAGACGCATGGAGCTGGTAACACACCCACAAACCACTGCTTCTACTTTCACAGACCTCCGCCCTCCATCACCACACATGGCCAGAGCAGCACAGATCCACTTTGTCTCCTCTGACACCTCCTGCTACCCGCAGACACATCACCTCCTCTCCACCTGAGCAGCTAAATATGAACTCAGCAGGACTTCAAGATTCCACAAAAGCTGATCATTTAATGCTTTGGCAGGGAACACTTCCTTCAGGCAATGATTGCAAGTGCACCCCACTTCCAAAAAACAGGCACTTCTCCGCTGTTCTCATTAAGAGAAACAACAGCTGGTGTATTATCTAGAACATTTCATAACATCCCTTTCATTATTGCAGGAGCTTTATCAGCAGGAGTGTTTCTGCAGACATCTAAACATATTTTAGGATCTTATAGGAGTGGTGCTTTTGGCTGGAAACTGACAACGCTCAAGAAGACTCCTCATATTTTTGACTCCCAACAATGAGTCAAAAACACATTCCATTAATTATTTTCTAATATCGAATGTTGACATAATTATGATGCGATTGGTAATTAAGGCATTTAAAATGTAATTCAATAATTTTAAGAAGATTTAAGTGGAATTAACTTTTAACTTTTCTTACAACAGCAGTGTTCATTATAAATTCAGGGATTTTCCACTGCCAAGCTGGAGGAATTTTTTCTTCAGTGCAAGCATACAAAGAAGCACAAAAACAACTTGAACTGACTCAACAACATGCACGATACATGTAACACAAGTATAATACAAGCAGCATATTAAAGCAGAGGGCTCCCAGTAATGAACATATTCTCCTTCCACCTGATAAGGATTGGTCTATGGATACTGTTAGATAGTAGTTTTAGCTCGGTTTCACTTCACTGCATTTTCCCGATTCACTATTAAACTCCTGTACATACTGTATCATGCAGCTCTATTCATGTCGACTGATTTTCCACTGACATTGCACTGAAATGACTGAAGCGCTTGTAATGAACGTTATACTTGCACTTATTGACTCAAATGTGTGTGTGCTCCTCCATCCAGCACATTTCTTTTGTGACCTCCGAGCTGTAGAAAAAAGGAGTTTCAATACTTATTCAGTTATTAGCACAAAGCAACACACAAACACACAAGGATGCCCTTTAACAACCTACCAAGGAACTATGCAGACAAGCAGACACACAAACACACACTACACACAGCGCTCATGAATAGACATATTCATGCACACACACCCACCACTCTTCCTCCTCCACCCACCTCCCCATCCTTCGTTCTTAACGTCATCTCTCCCTCACCCTGCCTTCTCTCTCTGACTGTGATTAATCCTCATTGTCTCTTCAAGGTTATAGGCACACACACACACACACACACACACACACATACACACACATTCATACATGCTTATGTGTCTCTATGACAACCACTGCACCCACACCCGTCTTCTCAAAGCTAACAAAGCCAATAACTTTGAAAGCCGAGAAGCTTGTGTGTGTGTGTGACAAGATGCTGGAGAGACAGAAAAAAAACAGATGAATTAATAAATCACTCTATTCTCCCAATGTCAATGTGTGTATGTAACAATTTTCCTCTAAATAACCTGATCAGGCCGGTACAAACATGGGCACCAGAGGCTAGGTCATAGACCCTTATGTGAGAGAGGACATGCCATAGGACATTCAATGTTTGACTGATGAGGTAATATGGGAAAGAATGACTGTAATTGTAGCGGCGGAATGGGCCTCCAGGTCGTTAATGGTTGTCAGGGGATGAAAACACACAGCTGGCCTTTGGAAGGTGAGCACGTTATTGCTCCTTTATCAATAAATGTCCGGTAATCTCACATTCATGTTTATTTACAGGAGATGCAGGTGGAGGAGCTCAGCGCTGTCAGACAGACATTACAGGCCGACCTGGAGACGTCCATCCGCCGCATCGTGGATCTGCAGGCCGCCCTGGAGGAAGTGGAGTCAAGCGACGAGAGTGACTCTGAGAGGTAACTGCTCTTCCACGAGCCGTCTCTGTTGTTAAATGATCACATCTGTACGTGTAAACTCAACCCTTCACCACTCTCCCCTTCGATCCAGTGTTCAAACTGCTGTGGAGTCTTTTACTCGAAAGAAAGACCTGTAAGACCCTCATGGATGTCTGTGTGTGTCTGTGTGTGTGAGCTGGTCGCGGGCGTGTGCTTTTTTTTCTCGCTTGGCCAATATCTGGCTATAAATGTATGCTGCTGTGTAATGAACATTGCATAAGGCTTTTAATTGTCATCATTAAACGTCTCATTATAATATCTTGGATTAAATACAAAATTGCACTTTGCTTCTTAAAGAATCATTTCTATATTTTACAACTAAAGCTTATTTTTGTAGCCTTGGCCATCACTTCTATATCTTTTAATAGCATTATTCTTACCAGTGCAGGGTTACTACTGAAATCTGGTGCATCACATAAATCAAGATTCACGTGGCTGTAGGCAGGCTGACATTTAGTATCAAATTACTAAGTGACTTTATTTAGACATAAAACCTCACAGGCAAAATGGTTTATTCCATATTGCAAAACTTTTAGTACTCAGTTTTCACATTAATATTAAATATATTAAAAGGGAAAAAGTATGAGCTCTACTTAATGTTTTAAAATCATGCATTTGGGTCCAAACACAGTACTGTCCCATCAGAGAGCGAACTTTAATCAATTGCCATTCCAACATTTATTTCAATATAAAGTAGCTCCTTGTTTTGGATAATCCCTCATGGTCCAACTAAAGCAAAAATTAATTTAAAAGTAAAAATGTGGGTCACTTAGCGATACTAATCGGTCAATTTGTCTCTAAAATGTCCCATCAGAGAGATTTCAAATACTGTGTTTTGACCCATTTACTGATCTGACAGGCCCAACGCTCACAGCTCACAGTTTTACAGTCTGTCAAAGTTCAGCCAGGACCCTAAACTAAATGTAAGTGTTCGTGGTTACCAGCTGATCTTTAATCACACATCATAATTTATTATTACTAGCAGCATTGTACCCGTGGTGCCATTGTATGATAACATGATAAGTAGAAGCTGTCTGCCACCACTATCCATTTGTAAACTACCATTTAATCATGCATTGTGCAGGTAATAATTTGAGCCAATATGTGAGACATGAAGGAAAGAGCATGTATTTGTTTGGCCTGTCAAGCATGATTACATTCATACAGCTGTAGTGAACTGCAGCCTTCACATTGTAGCATGGTCTGGTAGCAGTAGAAATTTCATGAACGGCAGCATAACCACCAGTGTTGGGCAAATTACTTTGAAAAAGTAATTAGTTATAGTTGCTAATTACTTTTCCAAAAAAAGTAATTGAATTAGTAACGGAATTAGTCCTCCATAAATGTAATTAGTTACCAGGGAAAGTAATTAGTGCGTTACTTTTTTGAAAAACCTTCAAATGTGTAAAAGGAAACAGATTTTTGAGCGTGTTTCAGGGCCCGTTGCATAGAGTAGAACAGCAGACAGGTACTTCATACCATAACGGTGGTGAGGCTGGGGTCCACCAGGGCCTGGCTTTTCTACCACATGAATGCATATCTGCATTTATAGGAAGAAAATGCTCCTCCAGTTAATCCCACATCTGCACTTTTTCCAGTTGCTCCTCCTGGATACAGCGGTAAATGTCTTCAGTCCAGTCAGTCGGACTGTCACTGATAAATCCTCCCCTAAGTTAAACTGCGCACGTAGCTGCGTTCAAGTGAATGGGGTGTGCTGCGGACAACTCAAACATGAAGGCAGTGTGGGTAATTTGAATATAAGAACGGCACGTAAACGAACAGCTCACAAAGAATCGGTTATGATTCACTTAAAAGAGCCGTTCAAAAGACTCGACTCGTCCGTAAACGTCACACCTCTCGTGCCTGGCTGAGCGAGCCAGGACGGATAAAATCGGCCAGAATACCTCACAACATTTGAATACGGACATAAAATTGTGCCTAGTAGATAGTCAAGTAATGTTTCTATTCATTTGGCGAGTTTGGCGGCGATGGGGCCTACGAAGGCTGAGGAAAACCTGTACAAACACCCTCCTGTGCTGCAACATCGATCGGACAAAGACACGCAGACGCACAGAACGTCCATTATAGAAAGATGACATATGTTGGTGACCTCTTGGCCAGTTCATTGATGTAAAATCTCTACCTCAGTGGGTTTTTACCTGGTGAAATAAAAGTTAAATTAAAAAATAACTAGAAGCACTCGGAGAGCGCAGACCTCCGCCAAGGCTGATCAGTGGCCCCCCCCCCCCCCCCGTGGGCCCCCCCACCCCCGATCACCACCAAAATTTAATCATTTCTTCCTTATCCCATTTCCAACAAACCCTGAAAATTTCATCCAAATCTGTCCATAACTTTTTGAGTTATGTTGCACACTAACGGACAGACAAACAGACAGACAAATAAACAAACAAACCCTGGCAAAAACATAACCTCCTTGGCGGAGGTAAAAATTAAATTAAAATATCATGTTTGATTATCTGAATGCTCATGTTTGTTACCATTACTGTGGCCTTGATCCCAGACATCAGCCATTCACTGTGCACCGTATCAGCTACTATTATTTATGGTATAAAAATGGCCAAAACTACAGAAATGCAACCATAGATTCTAATAATAAACTTTAATTCTAATTTGAAGGAACTCAAATCTGATGCCATGCACGGCTACTAACAACCCACTGGCCACCACTGCAGCACAATGATAAGAGAACCATCTGTCTCCACATTAACTTGTCACCATTACATCCACCCTGTACTATGCACGATGACACCTGTCCAACCGGTGTTAACTGGTTATTTGTAAATCTAACATTGCATAACAAAAGAAAATGAATATACAAGATGTTTAAATGGTATATTAACCCTTTCATGCATAGTGGTCACTACAGTGGACAGCTATTCTACAGCTGTTCTCTTCTATATTCATGGATTTTATTGTTTTAGTTCTATATCAGCCATCACAGTGGATCATCCCATACACTGACATTCATACCATTACTGTAACTTTGCTGTTCTTGATAAACCTGATCTGCAGTAACATGTTTGAGGGTAAATGAATTGCTTGTTATTATTATTAGACTATAATTAACAGTTTTATTTAAACAATTTTTTTTTTTTTGCATATTATCTCCATAAAGTGAGTAATAACTAGTATTAGAGTATGTTAAAATGACAAAACATCAGATTAGCAGCATTTAAAAAAAAGATAGTTTTCACACAGTATGTCAGTAAATACATGTTTCGTTGTCAGGTCCGGCATCGAAATGTGATTCAGTGAAACTCATAATAAAGACAGTAGAATATCAAGGGGAGCCTCATTGAAGTTTCCCTTGGCAAAGCAAATTTATTCAGCACAAAAGGGCAGTCATACTACCATTCTGCTGTTATGATGCTGGACAAGACAGGTTAAAAAACTAAATAAATAAATAAATATTCCATAGTTTTCACACAGTATATCAGTAAATACATGTTTCTTTGCTTCAAAAATTAAATGCATGATGTCCAGCTGAGTGGACATTTTTGCAACTCCATGAAAAATAGGTTCATAAAAAAAATTTCAATGGCATTGTTTTTTTCATGCCTAAAGAGGAATTAAAACACTCAGGAAAAAAAAATCTTGATTAAGGTTCTCATAACTCATGCATGACAGGGTTAAAGCTGAACCACATCCTGTTGGTCAGTGAGGCTTTTTTTTGTTTGTTTTTGGCTCATTTGCTTTTTTTTCTGAAGCATTTATCCCCCTGATCTTCATTGTGACAAAACACTGACGATCACAAAAAGTCATTCCAACAACTTTGTTAAACAGCCTTTAAAATAACCCAATAGTTGAACATCAGGGTCATCAGTGAAGGCTGATGGAAGTCAACAAGGTCAGTTTTCAGGCTGAGATGATGCTGTAACTTTGTGCTGTTCACGGTGGTGGGTTTTATGCAGTAGCCCTGCAACTTTTTAATTGTCTGTGTGCTGATGTAATAATCACTCTAACTTGCATAGCATTCGGTGTTTGCCTAGAAGGGAGGAAAAGGGAATTAACTGGTCTTCAGACTTAGTGTAGACTCTCCGTGTGCATCCAGGCCGTAGATTTTATCCTGCATTGATTTATGAACAGCGATGCAGGAGGAATCATTTTCCAGTCAGATGATTTTAATCACTGAAATCATCAAGTATGAAGCTGTAAACGTATCCTGTGTTTACAGTGGCATCATCAGCTGTGGTCTGTTGAGCTTTGTCACCGGTTGTCGTCTGTAATGTCTGTAATGCCTGCATCCTCATTGCAGCTAAGCGGTGCATTTCTTCCTGCTGAAGAATGAGACACAGGATCAGATGTGATTTTTTTTTTTTTCCTTCTGCAGTGACTCTGTGTCGAGTGTTGGATCTATTGGGACAGAGGATGTTGGAGAGGGAATTCGACACTGGCTGGGGGTACCTAGAGGAGGATCCCGTGGTGGTGGCTCCCCCTATAGTGGCAGTACCATCAGCGGCCACGGGGGGCGCCAGTCTGTCGCTGACACCATGAGCACTTATAGCTTCCGGTAAGAACAAGAACCGATCAGATGAACAGATATGTCCTTAGATGCTGCAAATTTACAAGTAGGTCAGTGCTGTTGTGCAAGTGACTTTTCTGTCAGGTTTTCTCGACAAAAGGAAGAACAATTATGACCCTACAGACAAAGACTTACTTTTACAGTTTAATGTGACAGAAATGTATATTTGTTATGAATATGCCTCGATGTTCACTGTAGGCCTTCACCACATTTTACACTGAACATTTACACAATTTTGTGAATGCGTGAACCCTGAATGTGATGTAGTACCCTGTTACAAGTCCATCTCACTTAAGAACATATATAATAATTAAGATGTGAACATGATCTGTAATATTGCAGCTAATGAGGAACCACTAAAAAAACAATCAGCCGCAGTGGACTAAACGTGGGAGAAAACTGTGACATTATTCTAAATTGTCTCACAATCGTCCCTGCAAAGATAATAAGGCAAAGTCATACAGTGTAGCTTAGCGGGCAACAGAAAATTTCACTTCTGACGCCATGTTCAAACACCAGCCCAGGAGAACAGGTGAGTGCAATTACAAGTAACCACTGATGGCACACCCACAGTTACACACCCCTCACTCGAGCACCAATGCAGCGTACAGACACAAACCAAACCCACTAATAAAAAAAGAAAACTTACATATGGCTCCTACAATCTGTGGTTCCTCATCTGAAGGAGAAGTTTGTGAAGTTGTCTCATTCTTTCTCCTCAGTTCATGTGTGGATCCTGATGATGAAGGCTCAGAGGCTGGTGGAGTCAGTTCGCGAGGTCTTGGCCGAGCCCCGTCATCCTCTGCGCTGTCCGAGCTGCTGGACGGACTTCGTAAACGCAGAGCTGGGGCTGATACGGCAGAAGGAGCTGGCAGCGCCGTCTCCCTGCCCATTTATCAAACAACCGGAGCCTCAACGCTCAGACGAAGAGCGTCAGCCATGTCCCTTGGTGCGGAAGACCTTCAGGAGCCCCGGCCGGGCCCCAGCATCCTGAAATCGTCCTCTCCGCTCCTGCCCCGTGCCGCCAGCGTCCACTCCATCGGTGAATCTCAGTCGTCTGCTGGAGCCTCCACAGCTGGGGCCAGAGTTTCTCGGTTCAGTTCCGGTGATTCCACCTCTTCCCTCCCCTCACTACCACGCCTCTCCTCTTTGGCGTCCTCCCTCGCTGCTCGACATCACCCTCCTTCTCTGTCCATCCCAGAGGAGGACTCAGAGGATCCCCTGCGCTCCATGTCCGCTTCCATGCAGCGCTCCCCTCAGCCTCTACGGCGGTGCATGCTCAGCAGTGTAGTCACAGAAGACGGGGGTGAGGGCTCTCTGGGTTCAGAACCCATGGTTTTCCAAAACCGCCGCCTGACTGGGGATAACAGCCGGGATGATGCGTCGTCTGACATCCTGCCCGCCATCAGAAGAGCTCAGTCCACCAGCAGCCTGGCCAGCTCAGTCAGAGGGGGCAGGAGGGCGCTGAGCGTCCACTTCGGGGAGCTGCCTCCGTCGATCCGCAGCAGGAAAAGCTCAGAAACCGAGTCGTCCAGCTCAGGTGGGTCAGGAGGAAGTTCCCAAGGAGGGGGAACCAGACGAAGGATTGAACGGCCACAGGGTGAAAGACTGGAGGCAGAGGGCAGTGAGGGGGGAGACGTAGCATCAGTCATGAAGAAATACCTCAAGAAGGAGATGGACTGAACCAGATGACCGAGTTCAGGTGAGTGTGTCAGAGAGTGATTAATAAGTCAAAGGGAACCCACCACTGACATTTCACAAACTATACATATATTTTCTTTCCGTCTTTCTACATCTTTCTAAGATTAAAATGTGGATGTTGTATTACTGTTGCTGGTTGTGTTCTGTACTACACCTTCTCTCTGATACTTGTTTTTTCTCCCTTCAGCCATTTGTGCATCAAAGTTCAGCTGTGTGTGCTTTACTTGAGCTCACAGAAAGTCTGAAGACTCTAGCAGCTGCAGTGGAGGCTGAAGGAAATCCTTTCAAAGTCAACAAGGATGTATTGTTGACTCTACATGTTGATACTCAAGCCCCTGAAAATACATTTGTTCAGTCTGTTTGTATATGAATAAAAAATAAACAGAATAAAGGGCTTTGTCATTTTTGTAAGATCTCAAGAGTATGCATGCTGCAAAAAAAATCGTTATAACTTTTATTTTGCATTTACGTATATTCATTCCAATGAATCCATACTCTGGTCCAAGTACCCTCCTGGTTTTTATTTTCACTTTCATTTGATTTCTTTGAATCAAGTGTGTTTGGGATCCATGCAAGTCAGAAGCTGGCGGCATTGAAACCCACCATTAAATTAAACTAAAAATGGACAAAAACTGAAAGTATAAAGGGAATGTCTGCATCAAAGAATTTAAAAATGTGTATTTTCTATTCAAGTATATTTATCTGGGGAGTGTTAGTTGAATGCCAAATTGTTTGTTTTGGGAGATTTTTTTCAGCAAAAGACTGCTTTATTTTCATGTGGTATTCACACTGAGGAGCTATCTAGTGTGTTCATGGACACACAACAGCTGGAGGAGTTAAGAGTAAAGTCCCTCGATGAAGGACACAGATATGAGAGAATAAAGGAGAATGTTGTCATTTGCAGTTTGGGGACAACAGGCTGCTGCAACCCAACACTGTAAAGGTTTCACAGATTATCAGTTAGAGATGCTAAGGACTCCAAACATAAACCAAGATGCTGACCTCATGGTCCACTGTGCATGATTACTGTCAGAGATGACACACAGTAAGGTTTTAGCATGTCTGAAAGCTGCCACCAATCTGTCAGTGTCACACTGTTTGTCATGGTCTTTATCCCCATCTGTTGCCCTGCATGAGTCAAGCCAGAGTTCATTTAGAGGTAACATTTAAGTGACTCCAGCGAGAACCATCTGCAGTGAGCCCAGCAGATATGAGGGCAGTAGATGCACGTCTGTCCAGTCTGAGGCAAAACTCAATCCTCTGCATCACAGCCAAAAATCAATAAGCCCCGAAACATTTCCACATGGACTCAGCGAGTGTATTTACAGCTGAGCAACTTCATGTAATATTTTCTGCAGTATTACCACATTCCTTTAGGTACATTATGTCAGTCCTCCTGCAATGTTTCAAAAGAATTCCTAAAATATTTGAAGTGTTAAATCATTTTTACTCCAATATACTCTCAGAAGTGTTTTAACACAAAAGACCCTGAAATTTAACTTGTAAAGGTTGTAATTTCAGACCAAAACTCAAATGTTTTTCTTGAAAGTATATTTTCAAATGTTTAAATCAGAAAAAGACCCCTAACCATTATAGGGATTTAAGCTGATTTGGTTAAAACATAGACACAAAATAAAACACTTGTCTTGTTTACTGCAAGACAAAACATGACTCAAAATTTAACCCATAAAGACCCAAAGAGCCACTGGTGACCAAAAATCATTTACTGATTTAACAACTTAAATAACTTGATTCACTAATCCTATCAATACATGTAAATAATTGGTCTAAAATACAGTTTATCATCTTTTCATGGTCATCCGATGTGACCCATTTGGACGTTCAGCGGCTCCATAGTGAACATGGAAACACCATCATCTTCTACAACATTAATTCACTGGTAAAACCCATGGGGTTGGATCAGTGACAGTGGATGGACACACTTGGTTTATGTTCACTTAATGATATATTTGACTGAAAAGTCCCTTTTTCTTCTGTTTCCTCTGTTTTTGATATAATAACCCTCAACTTTAATATGAGCTTTAATGAACATCTACATGATTAGTGAATTACATAAAGGAAAATATCAGATTTTCCCTTAAAAATTCAAAATACTGATCATAATATTAGAATAAATGGTGATAAATCACATGAGGAAAGCTGAAAAAAATAGAGAAAATTAATTTGGGAACTGCCACAAAAGTAGCACTGGGTCTTTATGGGTTAAAATGTCTTATATTTTCATTAGTTGCCTGTCCAATCCAAACTGTCGGTCTGTTTTATTAAAGCTGCCGTATGTAGGATTGTGACCAAAACTGGTACTGCAATCACATTCAAAATACTGTGGAGCATGGTGTCCTCTCCACCTCCCCCCAGACTAGGGGTTGCCAGATCTAGCATGAGCGTCTTCTACTAGCGTTTCCACTAATCCTTGCCACCGCACCATAAATTTCATACAAAAAAAATCATCACCAGACTTATTATACATAAGTATAATAAATAATAGTCCAGGACAAACGTCCTGCCCACTCAAATGAAAGTTTGTGAAGATTCAGGAGATAGGGAAAAGGTAAATGAGCCTTAAATTTCACTTTTACTTCCACAAAGTACAAGCGGCATGGATCACTACCGTACCCCACCCTTGGCCGAACCACGGACACTGGACTACCGACCCTCACCCCCTCTTTGGGATTACACACCGCTACATGAAGAGGTGACTTCCACAGAAAACACTGTTCTACAAGGAGCTACCATGGCAAGAGACAAGTCCTACACCGGTACCTGGTCTCTTCACCAGCCCAAGACCGGCAGTCTCTTCACCAGGGCCAGGAGAAGAAACCACAGCCCAGCCCCGGGAGAAGACACCGATGGTCTGGGACCGGGTGAAGAGACCGCGGCCCCGGTTCTCAGTGGTTCTTACCAGATGGTCAGACTAAGGCAGAGCCGGCATCGGTCTTCAAATTCTTCTCTGCTTTCAGCCGTCTCCATGTTTGAAAATCATCTCCTATACATATCCTTGTTTTGTTTCTCACTTTGTCATGGTGTATTTGGGAATAATAAGAGGCCTTTTAGGTTTATTAATGTCAGACATTTGTGATCAGAAATGTTCCAGCTGCCGCTCAGTGGGAACTGGCAACCTGGATGCTGAAAGGCTACTGACTCTGTGATTGGAAGACAGGTGATGGGAGGAGCATCAGACCAAAACACACAATGACAACATAAACATCATTTCGGGGTTGACACTTAGCTTTTCAAATGCAAATATTCTGGCTGGACTACTACTGTCAGTGAGATCAGTATTTGAAATGAACATGATTCCTTAATGTCTGGTGACAGTCAGGGCCATTTTATAATTACTTAGAACATAATTCCTACATACTGCACCTTTAAGTACTGCCTTATTTCTTTTTTTCACCACCTTTCTCTATATTTGGAAGTCCAAAAAACTTGCATCTCTTTGATACTGGAGGCAGTTTGGTCTTATATATGTTTTACGTGTCACCTTCATTACATAAACTCTCGTAGATCTTGATAAAGTCCATGACAACATTTTTTCCTTGCTACCAATGACAGCTCGCTTGGATTAAAGTGTTATTATTGTTATAGATTAATATTATGGATTTTAGACTTACATTATCTGAGAACAAACTTTCCACACAGCAGCTTATGGGCCATGAAATATTAGGATGGTGGCTGTGTCATCGATGTAATCCTTATCTTAGCACAATAAGGCCAGGCCTGTGACGGGCTGCAGCGCCTGACGTTAGGCTACGATTGATTCACTTCCTCACAAATCATTGAGGTAGTTTTTTGATGCTTGATGATCACAGCAGACCTCTTTTTCTTCTTGTTTCATAGTAGGAAATAAATTGCTTCTCAGAAAGGGGTGGAAAATAACATAGTGTGGTTCATAATCTTTATTGGTAAAATCCCAAGTGGTGGCAGCTTTTCCTTCCACCGCCGCTGCTGTTTCAATGATTAGTTCCTCCTCCTGCTCCAAGGTGCCTCAGTGAGAGAAAGACTGAGAAGAAAAACTAACACTGGTAAAACATAAAAGCATACTCTTCAAAGTCGATGCATACTCTTAACCCTGTACAGCCTGAACCATTAAACCACTGACAGAAAATTCCAGTTCTTTGAAACCAGAGCTTTTATTGGTCCTTCTGAACAACCAAAAAAATGTTTTTTCAAACATCAATTTCCACATATGAATTTAAATTTTGTGTCGTATTTGATACATCGGATCTCAATGCTCAAATATTATTATTTTTGAACAAACAAATCATAATATAACACAAACATGTCAAACAACTTGGTAATTCTTTTTCAAAACTGGCAAAGTTCTACCTCCATCCACATTAATGACAGTCTTGTAGTGTCACTGGAAAGGCCTCTGGTAAATGAATTCTTCCCCCCTGGTGGATTATCTGTGTATTGCATGTATCTAATTGTATACATCAGGTTTTTCTGGAAAAAAAAAATCACACTCATGTATCAAATATGATACGTTTGGTGTTATAGGGTTAATGGTGGGGTAGCCTCTGTGGTTACTGTAAATGCACAAACAAATGTTAATAGACAGCTTTTCTGTACGCACATGTGTTTTTCTTGAGCAAATGAACTAAACGAAAGTCAGACTTTTGTTCAGTGTTCTATTACACTGGTCCACAAGGAAAATGCTTCCAGAATAAAAGTAATGAAATTTTACCACATGAGAGTCACTGATAAAGAAAAATCAAGTCAAAAATGCTGGTTGGCTGAACTTTCCAAGATACAGCCTTGGGTCAAAATGTGAAACTCAAGAATAAATGAGAGAATGGGTTTGACTCAAAAGGAATATTTGTCTCAGAGCTACAAGATCTACTTCAAAACACTGTCTGCACATTAGAATACATTCACTTTACAGGCTCTATTTAGTGGAAGATTTATAAAACTGTTATATAAATGTACATAAATCAATATATATGTGTAATAACACTTAATCATATACCTTGAAAACATCAGCAAACCGGCACTTTTGTCATTTATTTTCCAATTAATCTTATTAAAATACGTAACATTTAGCACATTTAATGTATGAAGCAAATCATTTCTGAAAAATTGTAGACCAGTGTTATTATTGATGAACAAACATTAAGTGCAACCTCAGAGACATTTTATCATCCAAATTATCCACAGTTTACTCCTACTAGCTTGTACTCTTTTCCAGTTTTGCCATTGGTTACACACCATAAGTGTTAATTTCAGTCAGCAGAATAGAATATAGCATGTAGAGGTGTGTGACATCTGCTTGATTTGGTGCTCACACCTTCAAGACGTATCTTACATTTGACAAATATCTCGGAGTATAACACCACTCAACATCTGGCCCCCATTCATTTTATTTACCCCCTCTTGTAAGTGTTCTGGTTATCTATCTTTAACCCATAAAGACCCAGTGCTTCTTTTGTGTCACTTCCTACATTAACCCTTTCATGCACAAATTATGAGAACCTTCATCAAAATTTTTTCCTGAATGTTTTTATTCCTCTTTAGGCATGAAAAAAACAATGCGACTGAAAATTTTCTTCTGAAAAATAAATAAATAAAATAAACATAATTGAAAAAAATTTAAAAATACATAAAAAAAAAAAAAAATTAAAAAAAATTAAAATTCTTATGAACCTATTTTTCATGAAGTTGCAAAAATGTCCACTCGGCTGGACACCACGTTTAATTTTTGACGCACAGAAACATGTATTTACTGATAAATTGTGTGAAAACTATGGGGAGGGCTTGTAATTCTGGGGGTTTATGATCAGGAGAGAGCTACATAATGTTACAAATTCATGTCAGAAAAGACATGTAGAGTCTTAAAACTTTGATAAAGATATGTGTAAAAAAAAAAAACGAAACAAAACAAAAAGAACAACAAAATCCATGAATATACAAGAGAACAGCTGTAGAATAGCTGTCCTCTGTAGTGACCACTATGCATGAAATGGTTAATTTTTCTCACTATTTAACCTGTCTTAAGTGATTTATTGCTGTTTATTGTATCTGCTTTATTTTGTGTTTTTTTCAGTGTAAATCATGTATTTTCTTATGTTAAGTTCACTGATCATGTAGATGTTCATTAAAGATCAGATTAAAATTGAGGATTAATATATCTGAGACAGAGAAAACAGAGGAAAAAGTGACTTTTTCAGCAGCCATAAACTGATCATAAAAACAAGTGTGTCCTTTCACTGTTATTGATCCAACTCCATGGGTTTTACTGGTGAATTAATGTAGTAGAAGATGACAGTGTTTCCACGGTAACTACGGAGCCTCTGAACGTCCAAATGGGTCATATCTGATGACCATGAAAATACGACAAACTGTGTTTTACACTAATAACACTGGGTTACAAAAAAATGTTTTTTGCAAGTTGTCTAGGTTTTTTCAACTGAATTAGGACCATTTTGCACCACTAAATCCAAAAATGACATCTGTTTTTCTCAATCAGGTCAGGTTTTTTTGCCAATTTGATTTTGAAAAATATGACCTTCTCACAAAATTGATAACATTTTTATGACTTTATCAGTTGATTTTTTATACAGGGTGGGGAAGTAAAATTTACAATGAACATTTAGTTGGTTTTTCTCAGCAGGCACTAAGTCAATTGTTTTGAAACCAAACATATATTGACGTCATAATCATACCTAACACTATTATCCATACCTTTTCAGAAACTTTTGCCCATATGAGTAATCAGGAAAGCAAACGTCAAAGGGTGTGTGATTTGCTGAATGCACTCGTCACACCAAAGGAGATTTCAAAAATAGTTGGAGTGTCCATAAAGACTGTTTATAATGGAAAGAAGAGAATGACTATGAGCAAAACTATTACCAGAAAGTCTGGAAGATACTATTAAAGAAGAATGGGAGAAGTTGTCACCCGAATATTTGAGGAACACTTGCACAAGTTTCAGGAAGTGTGTGAAGGCAGTTATTGAGAAAGAAGGACACATAGAATAAAAACATTTTCTATTATGTCAGTTTTCTTGTGGCAAATAAATTCTCATGACGTTCAATAAACTAATTGGTCATACACTGTCTTTCAATCCCTGCCTCAAAATATTGTAAATTTTGCTTCCCCACCCTGTATAGTTCTCACCCAAAATAGGTTTTAAGAGGAAAAAAAATCATTTTCTAACAGGATTCCTGTTAGGTACAAAGGTGTGTTCACTGCAGATGTAGCAGAATACGTCAGGCTTATTTTTGCAAGATCTTCTAGTCGAAGCCATTTCATTCACCTGTAATATTAAAAAAAATATTAATCATAAATTGGCAAAAGTAAAATCTTCAGAACTCGTTTATTGCAAGAAACATGAAAGAATTTTGTATCATATGATGTGAAAATGCCCATAAATGTAAGCAAAAATGTTAAAAAGCCAATATGTAGCATAGTTCAGAAAGCTGACCTGATTGAGCAAAATTAATGTGATTTTTGGATGCAGCACACCAAAATTATCCTAAATCAGCTCAAAAAACTTAAACAATAAATTTGTTGTTGACCAGTGTTATTTACATGTATTGATAGGATTAGTGGATCAACAGTTATTAGACATTTAAAACAGTTGATGCTTTTTGTTGATGGTGGACGTTTGGGTCTTTAACCCTTTGATGCATGAATTATGAGAACCTTAGTCAAGATTTTTTTCCTGAGTGTTTTTATTTCTCTTTAGGCATGAAAAAAACAATGTGATTGAAATTTTTTATGAACCTGTTTTTCATGGAGTTACAAAAATGTCTACTCAGCTGTACACCATGCGTTTAATTTTTGAAGAAAGGAAACATGTATTTAAAACGCAATATCAGAAAGTGATATACTGCGTGAAAACTATGAAATATTATTTTAAAGCAGCTAATCTGATGTTTTCTCACATTTTAGCATACTTTAATACTAGTTATCACTCACTTCATGGAGATAATGTGAAAAAAAACCTTTTTGTTTCAGAAAACTGTTAATTACAGTCTAATAACAAATAGCAATTGATTTACACTCAAACATGTTACTGCAGATCAGGTTTATCAAGAACAGCAAAGTTGTCGGATATGCAAATAAAACAACAAAACCCATCAATATACAAGAGAACAGCTGTAGAATAACTGTCCACTGTAGTGACCACTGTGCATGAAAGGGTTAAGGGTTAAATTATTCATCTGTTCATATGATTTTAGGATGGAAGCCAAATTCCTGACCCTTCTGATTGTGTCCAATGGGACTTAATGTAGGGACGATCTACGAATTATGCCATCCTTCACATACATGACGTTCTTCAGTTTGAAAGATAATTTTACAAATCAAGAAAGTTTTATGAAAGACTGAATATACATAAATATTGTTCCCATGCATGATCCGGTCTGAGTCAGTGAAGGTGCCTCTGCAGCTTCAACTTGACAAGACAACTCTTTTAAAACTTTTACACTTAACTCTTACAGAATAATGTGAAATATATCGAGGTGAGCACCGCTGTGATGTTGGTGTTTTCCACCTAACTTTTTCACACAAAACATGATTTTTACTTTTAAATAAACAAACATCATGTATATGGAAAATGACTTGTCTCTCTCCAATGATCAGCACTTAGATGTTTTTTCTAAACATATTTCCCACCAGGCACGCCAGAGGGGGGCGGAACTATGGCTTTGACTGAGAGTAGTGATTGACAGCTCACTTGGCTCTATTGAATAAAACATTCTTTATTCCATAGCACAACTAACCGTTAAATGACTTTTTTTATGCAAATGTTTGATGACGTTCACTGTTATATGGTGTCAGTAAACCAGTGTTTTGCATTAGCTTACCCATCTGCCCTCATACTTCACCTTCTCCATCCTTTTCTCCCCCAGTACAGTCACTAGTTACTTTTCCATTGGACATCTGCGCAAAACTTTACCGATATTTACTAAATGTTGAAAAAACCGAATTGTGTAATGTCGGTTTTTCCATTAAATCACAAATGCAATGATTTGTTTATTTATTATCGCGAGATGACACGAGAAGTCATTCCATAAACATGGCGACGAACATAAATATGGTGTTGATTTACAGATATATTCATTATTATTATATATTACCCCTCTATCTCGTACTAAATAAAAAAATGATTGGGTTTCCTGGTGTGTCCACACATACCGCAACATGTTTCTTCTTTTTCTTCACTTGTTGTAACGTTCGTCAACATCCGATTTTTTAATTCACCTGACTCTAGTTGCGAAAAAAGGTCTTTCCATTGCAGTTTTGCATGATATACCATTTGTGCTACGCCCAAAAAAATCACCTCTTGCCAGCGCAAAAATGTTTAATCGAAAAATTTGACTTTTGGTGAAATTGGCGTTTTTCCATTAGGTGAATTTTTATGCGCAAGTTATATTTGCGCAATTTGAGGGTCAATGGAAAAGCGACAGCTTACAGACTTTTTCTTGTTTGGCTGCAAAATGGCACTCAAATAAACACAGTGGAAGTTTTAAAGGGGTCATATTTTACTTTTTTAAATGGAATTATGCATTTTAAAACATTTCCCTGTGGTCTACATAAACTGTAAATGCTCTGCTTGGGTCTGAATTCTTCATTAATTCAACTCCACAGGTCCATCTTCAACCCTATTTCTGAGTAATGACACCAGAAAGGTTGTTTTGAGCGATGGCCCTTTAAATGCACATGACCCCACCCCCTCCAGGTTGTTGCCCTAGCTTCTCTGTCCCGTTCAGCCACTTGTGTTCGTTAATGCAACCAACAACTGAACATTTTAGGTAATCAGCTCGAAGTCTGGACATATTTTCAGTTTTTACTACAACCGCTGCTGACAAACAATTTTGTCATACTCTGAGAAATGTTCGTCAGAAGTCTTGACCTTATATGTGCAAATGTCGTGACATAACTAGTTGTAGACAATGTAGACAGTTGTAGCAAATTAAGAAGGAATTAAAACGGGTTGTAGAAATCCAGATTTTTTGTTTGTTCGTCTGTCTGTTAGCAAGATAACTCAAAAAGTTATGAAAGGATTTTGATGAAATTTTCAGGAAATGTTCTGTTCATACTGGCACAAGGAACAAATTATTAAATTTTGGTGGTGATTGGGGGTGAGGGGTACTGATCTGCCTTGGCGGAGGTCTGCGCTCTCCGAGTGCTTTTCTAGTTTTTTATTTTCCTCAGATTTGTTGTGAGGATAATTCATACCAGTCATTTTTGTTTGGTTTGTCGCTGGTCACCCATGATATTTGTGATGTTCATGCACAATATCAAAGGTGGATCCAATTATGTCGTACTTGGAGAAATGTTTGTCAGAAGTCTTGACCTTATATGTGCAAATGTTGTGACATAACTAGTTAGAGATGCAACAAATTAAGCAGGAATTGAAACGGGTTGTAGAACTCCACTGGATTTTTGCCAAAATGAATATAAAGATAGTTTTGCTGCACCCAGAGGGTTCAAATTCAGACTTTTTGAACTATTATGGTCCTCAAATACACAAATAAATGAACCAAAGACTAATAAAAGTGGGTTTAGCAAAATTTGACCCCTTTAAAGTGATGTAGAAATGTCTCAAAATCTAATCTCTTTCCTGATGTACTAGGCCTGTCCTAGTCAGTGGGAGCTGAACAGAGCATCTGATCAGGACAAGGTCAGGCAGATGTGTTAACAATGCTGTAGACGTCAGATCTAATCACACAGATAGATGATTGTGTCCCGTTTAAAACCAATAATCAATAATAAACGTCCTTTAACTTTGTTTACATATTCATTTATTCATTCATTCTGGGGGCGGCTGTGGCTCAGGTGGTAGTGCGAGTCGTCCAATAAGCGAAGGGTTGGTGGTTCGAATCCTAGTCCATTGTGTCCTTGGGCAAGACACTTCACCCTCCCTGCCTCCAGTGCCACCCACACTGATGTATGAATGTTTGGTGGTGGTCGGAGGGGCCGTAGGCGCAAATTGGCAGCCACGCTTCTGTCAGTCTGTCCCAGGGCAGCTGTGGCTACAGATGTAGTTTACCACCACCAGAGTGTGAGTGTGAGAGCGAATGAATAATGGGTCAATAATGTAAAGCGCTTTGGGTGTCTAGAAAAGCACTATATAAATCCAATCTATTATTATTATTATTATTTTCCCCCAAACAACCTCAGCTTTAACCCAAGCCTTAACCATAGCATCATTACAAATACAAACCAAATGTTTTATTCATTTTGAATATTTTGAACATGACTGTTTGTAGCATGTTTCCTGCCGCAGTGCCAATAATTAAAATCCACTGAGTCTGATGGCAGAGACAAATAACCTATTGTACACTTCATTCAGATCACAGGACTTGTTATGCTGAAGTCCAGTGCTTATCTGCCCTCTTCTACTACAGCTAAAATGAATGTAACATTGTTGTCCTTCATTTCCATTGCATCACTTTTGCTTCAGAGCAGATTCCATCAGCATCAGTTAATGCTTAAAAAGGCTGTTCTCTTCTCTGTATTTCAGAATTTTAGGAAAAACTTTTCACTGGAGGTTTTTTTTACCGGAGGTTTTTAAGTTACCCCTGGCCTGGTGCTGGGGAAAATAAAGCTGTTACAATCTGTTTCAATATTCAGTTGATCTTTTTGGTCTCACAGCTGAATGAAATTGGCTCGACTTCTTTAGTAAATGGATTGTGCTCCAGACACAGAAGGTCCTGTAAGTAATCTAATGGTCCACTGGAGCAATTTCACTGATGAGCCTGAATACATTTACAACGAAATGCAAGCGAAAAGTGACTTCTCATAACTGAACAACCTAACAAGTATTTATCATTAACCTCCACAAACTGGTCGATATGCTTGTTTTTACCGAGTTAACCATCAATAACACCTTATTACTGATACAAGGGGAGATTTTCAGCTAAAGATAAAGGTCAATAAGTGACTGATGGACAGATTGATTGGCCCATTGATGGATTTTCCATATTCATGAGGTGCAGCTCTTTCAGGAAACCAAGTTCACTTTACACACATATTTATCAGCCACAGGGAAATGCACGCACTATTCAGGTGGCTTTTTTTTTTTTTTGTCAAATGACTTTGATTTGATGAAAGCCTCTGATCTGTGTCATAGAGAGGAAGCTACTTCTTCCTCCATTCTCCAGCAGATCGACGGAGGAGTCGAGTGCCCTTTATGAAACATTTCAGAATCAGACAATCTCCTTTAAAGACTTATTATAATAAAAACCCACACTCCAAATGCCTGCGAGCAATTTGGATTACCCTTTTAACTTGTGTGCTGAGCTTCACTGGCTGTCGAAATTCATTGTGAGAAACTTGTGTCCCACTTTAACACCTTTAGTGTGCCATTGATTGTCTCTGATTGGCTCGGTGCTTAAGTCCTGACCTGATTATTTTAAGTGTCTCAATTTCAGATCCTCTCACATTCTCATTTAAATGTTTTAATGTTTAACTGTCTTTTGCAAAACACAGTCCAGAATAGGTGACAAGAATTCATCTCATTGTACAGGAAATTGTTTGAATTCATCTTACATGCTGTCATTTTTCACATCCTTAAAATGTACATGTTCCTTTCCTGCAGGGAAACGTATTTTTGGCCACATTCTCACGTTCTCATTTTTCAGATGAGCTGAAACAAATTAAATATTTACACTTTGTAGCTTCTTCTCACTAAATCTGTATTTATTGTAATACCTTTTTCCTGACTGGGTGCTGTGCCCTTTAACTACTGACGCTGTAAATGTTACAGATCAGTTGAGGACATGAGGCCTCGTCACAGTTCTGATTTTGAAGAGGATGTAAAATTTTTTACCTCAAGAGTAGTTAAGAGGTTTTATGTAGTATTGATATTCCAAACTCTCAAGACCTGGGGGAAGTCATGTACCAGAGCACATTTACAGCTACCAAAACCATCAATGAATCAACTCTGTGTATCCACAGACTGAATTCACACAAGCTCATTGTTCACACACATCTGTATTATGGTATCACCAAGTTTTCTACTTTAAACTAAAACACAGCTGGTCATTTTTACAGTCAGTGAAAATGACACTGTGTCTTATAAGCTTACATAATTTTCATATGCTGTGTCAGTTGATAGTTTACATGTCTTAGCTTAGCTCAGTTTTTAGACAAAAACAGTAAAACCATGAATCACCTCTGTTTTCTGTTGTCAATAGCTGCATTACAGATCTGTTTGGAAACAACCAAACAAGGTCAGAACTGTCACAGTTTAGTCTGAACCGTGGATCAACAGACATTCAGCAAAGATAGTAACATCCCATAATAACTTTAGACCTGCATAATCAAGCACTCACCTGTGCAGAAGAAATCCTTCAATTTAAGCATCAAACTCTATTGTTTTCATTTACAGCTTACACAATAGGCTGAAAAGACTGGTGAGGGCATTAATGACGGTCGATCACAGAGAACACACCAACCAGACTCATGTCACCGACTTCGCCAGACTGCCTGACGACGTCCGACCACCAAAAATCGGGTTGGTATGCCTTTTCCTTAATGCGTTGGTCAAAGACCCTGTGGTGTTAGTTTTCTTCACCATGAGAGACCGGCGGAGTGACTCACTACTCCCTCTAGTGGTCACATATATCTGTTGGACCGTCAGGGTAAATATATTTCAGTTTACCTCCCTACAATCCAATACATTGGTGCCTCTAGCACAACTTCAGAGCACTTTATTCTAAACAATCTGATTTTGTTTTTTGTTTTTTCAATATCTTAAAATAGAAATTCTAGTACCTTTAAGATCATAACAGCAGGTATATCCCTTAATTGCATTTATTTATTTATTTTACATTAATATCTTTTGATGTAATGTAAAAACTACATCTTTAAAACCAAAACCAATCTTTTAAATATTTCACATTCCAATTTTTGGAATAGAAAGTGAAAATCTGATGGAGACATCAGCCAAATCCTCTGCAATAGACTGTGCAACCTAAACATAGAGTGTTTGTCTGTGGAGGAAAAAAAGAACAAACAGCAGTGTATAAACTCTGTGATTCCAATGTTTATTTAGACAGTTGAGACCATGTCAATTTGCCTCTACCAAAACTGTTCAGAAATCCCTTCATATTGCTCTTCACCCAAAGAAATCTCATGGATATTAGTTACATATATTGACCCTACATGCACTGTATGTACGGGGTGTTTCAGTGGTTTCAAGTTATTGTTGTTTCACCTGTAACATGGCAGACAGATAACTGTTAAACTTTGTGTATAACAAGGATGGACCTTAACTTTTCTATGAAAAGCTTTTCCATTATTGGAAAGAGAAAAGAACTGAAGCCCCTGATGATCAGCAGGTCCACTGAGGTAACCCTTATGAATATCTGAAGCTCCTCTAAAGCCACTATAGGTGGAACAGTGTCTAGTGTGAAATGATCCTCATGACCCTAATGCTGATATTAAAGGGTAAGATAGGATATTGTAGACATAGTCATTTTCTGCCCTTCAGATCGAAACTAACCAAGCTGTTATATATCTTCTGCTTCAAAGCCCCAAAATTCTCATGATAAAAAGACTTTTGAAAAACACCTTTACTTTCAAAGACCCATAGATAACAGATCTACTGGTGCCTTGATTGTTTAGTTTATTTTTGACACTGTTTGACATATTATGTCGTTCAGATCCAAACTAAATGGTATTTATCTCTTACCCCCCTATTATCCAAACTGTGCCTTTCATACTTCTCACACAGAGGGCCTTACCTACGTACGGTCCGTCCTCAAAGAACCTGTTTGCATTTGTTTCAGTTTGATGACCAAAAGAAAATGGAACTCCCAGTACAAGCAATGCATGATGAGAACTACTGATGTTTGCATGTTGAAAAGTAACTGCCTCAGTAACTATAGTGCATTGATGTGACTTTTAAAATGGTGAATAACACAGGTGATCTTCATCATCAGGCTGTGAAACACAATGATTTAGTCTGAACCCTCATGTCCCCACAGCAAGAACAAGATCTGCACTTGTGAGGAAAGAAGTGTTTTAGAGGGAGTGTAGCTGTTATCAGATGTTGCTGCATTGCAGTAGTTCCTTGTATGTTTCTGTTTTCTTTCTTGATTGTACAACCTCTCCTCAAGGTTGTTTGTACTTCATCATGTAGCTTAATTTGCTCATTATTCTAATAGATATGTTTAACACCCAGTGTTAAAGGGGCACCCTGGTAATTTGCACAAGGATCAATTTATTTATCACTAATAGTATTGCTTAGCCTTTGACTACAGTTCAGTTAGGGTCTTCTTAGGGTCTCCAAACCCAGATGATATTAATGGGTTTTGCGTTATGGATGTTTTAGTTTACACACATAAAGCTGTGGCTTACCAGCTATTAGCAGAAATTCAGACGGACAAAAGTTGCATTTGTATTTTAGTAAAAAAAAAAAAAAACATCAAGTCCCAGATGAAAAACCCAATTTTGTGTTTTTCTTTTTTCAAAGACATATATATATATGATGGAGTCTCTAACCCTCAACAGGAGTCAGGTCTGTATTCAGTCAATCTTAGAATCAATCACTCAACAACAGGGCTGTCAATTTTACCTCTTCATTCAAGAGCTGCAACTTCACCACTATTGCCTCAAGAGATATTGTCTTTGTAACAGTTTGTAAGGTGGCTGGAGATGTTATCTTGTGCCAGATGTCCTCCTTTAATGTGATTCTGTAAACGACTAACTAGAGGAGCTGACTTCCACTACAGCCAACTGTCTATGTCCTTGTGCTACAACATCATTAAATCATAAACAAATCACATAGTAAGATCTATGTTTTCCTCCATTTTCCCACTATGTTAAGATTGTGTTTTGTTTATATCTGCAGGAGAAGTGGGGTGCAGCCAGAGTCCACCATATTACTCTGACAGGTTTCCACAGTAGTAGCCCAGACTTGCTTTTCCTTATGTGTTTTCAGCAGATGACAAAAAGCATTACGGTACGTCTATGTTGATGAGTTAATATCCCTTTTACTGAAAAGCCCATAACTGACAATACTAATGAGGTGAGTTAAATGGTTCTGTGCCCACTGTATGGGAGTGAGAGTGGGTTTTCAACTTCACTACTAGATATCACCAATTATTTCACACTTTAGTTGACTAAACATGGTAACAAAGGTCTAAGGGCAAGTCCACAAAGAATGGGTAGCAGATGTTAATAGAAGCAATGAACTGTTTTAAATTTGTGCCAATAATCTGCTCTACTTTAAGTAATTGAAAAGATTTTGCACCAATCCTGGGGTGATTGTAGCAGCAGGAGCGTAGAATTGCGTAGGGATGCTAGGGACATGTCCCTACCAATATCCATCCACTACTATGTTGCCCCTATCAATACAACTGCTGTCTGTAGTGTTTAGTCATTGATTATGGCACACAAAGGGTTAATAGTCGGGCTCTGCTGGAAGTCCCGCCTCTAACCTAATTATCACTCTCCGATTGGCTCTGCAGTTTTGCTATCGTACATGTGATTGGCCGTCCCCGCTGTTACTCCATCTGCTTGTAAAAGCTACAGTTATCTGCTATTTGGACAGGACTGGAAAAAGTAAAAAAAAAAGTTGGACCGGACAGGAGGCAGTTAAACCGCTTTGTGTAAGTTGTCAACATGTCTGCATTTGTTCTGCCTGGGTCACGTCAGCTAGACAGATTTTAATATCAGAGGTGTCATTTACATGTACATTTGTACATGTGTCTGTATGCGTGCACTCGTGTGTATGCGTGTCCGTGTGTGCAGGACTGGTTCGTGGCATAGGCTGATAACTGATTACATGGTAATTTCTCATTAATTGTCTTAAAAATAAAGAAATGAGATTAAAAAAAACAAAACAAAACAACAACCTTCCCTGTAATTTCTCAGGTGAGCTCTCCCAGATCGGTGCTCACTGAGCATGTGCAGCAGTGACAGAGCCAGAGTGGAGCTGAATGACAGTCACACAGGTGTTGAACTAAACATCCAGGTAAAGGATGGAGAGTTTATCACCATGAAAAGGCCTTCCAAGGCCTTAACTCCACAGTTTACAAGCAGAGAAGAGAGGAGGCAGAAAAATAATCCAATTACACAGGTATGTAACCTTTTATAATGTTAAAAAACGTTTTATGTTACTAGCTACAGCTAGCTGAATGGAAATGAAGCAAAGTTGGCTAATAATGGAACTGTAGATGATTAAGATATGAGATATCTGCTAAGGTGTGGTTTACTGCTGATGAACTGGGTTATATATGTTTTATCTGGTTTCTATATGTTTCTATGTGGTTTACTGCTGGCTGCTTTGTGCATCTCCTCTCATGCTCCATGTATCTCCTCTTTGTGCCCCCCCCCCCCCCCCATATGTATGTGTGTGTGTGTGTGTGTGTGTGTGTGTGTGTGTGTGTGTGTGTGTGTGTGTGTGTGTGTGAACTTGGAGCACTTTTGTGTCCCCACCAATGTCAGAATCAAACCTACTCCCTTGCTGTAGCACACCTAAAAAAAAATGTAGCATCTCAATTTAACTTTCCTTGTTTTGTGTCAGCAAAAGTGAACTAAGCAACTAAGGGTTTTTTTTGGAGAATTTCAGACTTTTCGATTAAATAAACATATTCCATGTTTCTTTATTAGTACATCTATAAACCAACTTTCATCTGTTTTACTTTTTTCGCACACATTATGAATCTGTAACATAATTAACTCAAATGTCAGTCAAAATAGGCTTCAGCTGTTTTTGTGTCACACAAGTTCAAAATATCTTTCACTTATATCTGAGTCTTAAACTTTACAGGTGTTTATGTGTCACTGACTGTGTTCAGGATATATCAGAGGAGCTGTTTGGTGCTCACAGCTGGCAGCAGCGTCACACTGCAGATGATAAATGATAAACACATTTCTGATCTCCAAAAAAGGCCGTCACACCTGATCTCACAATATTTGGCTGAAGATGTCACCTTTGACACTTACAATTACACAAAATATTTGCTGAAAAACAGACGTACATATTTGTTTTTTCCAATAAGGCTCATTTTCATTGAAATGGGGCCATTTTTTATGAATATATTGATGAATATATTTACAAATGTATTCTTTAATTTATATCCATACAAATGACACATTTGCACCATGACACTATTTGTCTGGCTCACTTTGAGGTGAATTTCACCCATGTGTCTCCTTTATGAATTATACATCGTTTTATGTCAGTTGTGTTTAGTTGATACAAAAGCTGCACACGCCTTTTGTAGATCAGACCTTGAGTTCTTATTTTCTATTAGTGTCACCGGAAAACATGTTTACCTGACATTTACGATGATAACAAAGGTCTTAGTTGTCAGTTGGTCTGAAGCTCTCTACTATTAAAGAAAGAGAAACAGAATTCCCAGCCTCTGCCACTTTTCATGGATTGACTTCAGATTTTAAGTTGTTTGTCCTTGGCCCATGTCCTACTCTTCCATCAAGTTTCATGAAATTTTAAATCCCTGCCACTTATGAATAACTTTTGCCAAGAAAAAATATGTTCAGGCTAATGGGCCGTGTCCATGCAACACCACATATAAATAATAAATAACTGTGTTCTGGGTTTTTCACACCACAGAAAACTGGCTTAATTTAAATGACTAAAATTTCATACCACTTTACAGGTTTCAACATCATGAAAAAGTGAGGAGTGGAGAATCAGATATCATGTGGATAAGCTGTGGACAGAAGCAGCAGTAAAAAGAACTGTAAGTCCAGTCAGGTGCAATCACTGTCCTTACATCTTAATCTCAAATCTTGAGTTATGGCCACCACAACCTTGACCTTTGCCCTTTGGCTACCAAAGACAAATCAGTTTATTCTTCAGCCCAAGAGAACATTAGTGCTAAATGTAAAGACATTCTGTCTAGCATTTTCCTTTGCATTATAATTTTATTGGTAATGGGGATCAGACTGGCTTTGCATGAATTATTGCAGTGGACCTTTTTAAAGTAGATAAAATTGTTTCACGTCTGGGTTGGTGTTCTGGTCTGTTTCAATAAATCAGAGGCGTGCTCATGAAAGGTGCAGCTTCTAAATACCACTATGAT